>NC_060122.1:370939683-371242713 GCF_021461395.2 Schistocerca americana | reverse complement strand
CTATGGTTTTGTAGTACTCTCAATCTGTAAAGGTGTACTATGCAATGTTTTTGTGTAGGAAACATATGCTGTTGTTTGTTTGTTTTTTAAGACCTCATGCTCACTACTTACATGTATAGTATTACATAAACTTTAATCAATATCTTACTGCAATAATGTCAAGTATAATGTAAGTATAATATGCTATGATAGCAAAATCACACACACACACTCATTTAACGTATCACTAATATAGATGATATTTTTGTGCCATTGGTTTAATCATTCCACATCTAGATAACTTCATAAACGCCTCTTAAGAGTCCATAAACACAAAATGCATTCAAACCAAGTATGGAGGTGCCTGATACATGTTGTTATGTATTTATTTGTTTATTTATTTATTTTAGTGATAAGTTATGATAGAACAGTCGAAGAAAAATGTTGTTTAACCGATGATAGCATAGGATAAGAGGAAGAGACTGTTACACAGAAATTCAAACAGGGAAAAATATAACAGACAACTGGAGCCTTGCAGGCACCAGTCCACATAATTTATGCAGGTCATCAAATTCCCTGTGACCTTGATATTTGGTCATGTATCTTTTCATCATGTCTGTGTTATATAATCTGTTTTCCTTACTGTTGGATGTATCTACAGAAAGTACTGCATTGACATAAGAAATACCTATTATTTTATATGGCTTCAGAATGATGAAAGAGCCTGCTAATCTCTTTCACCAAGTTTGATCTCACACCTTTTGATACTCTGAAGGAATCAGACTTGCCAGCACTTGTCTTTACAACTACGAAGTGATTATTGTATAGACTTTTGATCAGTGCTATCAAATGGGGTGGGACATTGAACTCTGCAAGCACCTGCCACAACTTTTACCAGACAACACAGTCAAAGGCTTTCCTATAGTCAAGGAAGCAGATGAAAACGGGAACACAGAACGCTTGCGATTGCTGCCAGTAACCAATTATTAAGTCCATGCAGCCTGTCCCACTTTGTTTCAATATGTTTATTTAACATTTTCACATCTAATGCCAACCTAATACTTCCTGCAGGTTTTTTCACTGCTAACAAAGGATTGTTGTATAAACATAAGCTGCATTCAGTAATACCACTGTCAATCAGCTTTTGTCTTGCTGTGTGGACAGAAGTTTGAAGACTAATCAGTGTAGGGTATGATCTGTGAAACACAGGCTCTTCATCCATTTTCTTTAATTTACACATGTATTCACCAGTTAGTACTGGCTTGTCTGAAAATACTTCTTTACACTGTGTGTGCATTAGATTTCAGTGTAAGTACATTAGATTCCTGCGATTTCATCTTTATACTTTTTTACTCATTCTTTCCTGATCATATATATTAATATATTAGCTGTAGCCAACAGATGATCATGTCTCACCTTTTGCAATTCCTGTTTCACTGCAACTAACTAATTTCTGAAAGACATTCTATTGGCAGCATTTTCACTTTTCCACAGTGCTGTATTTGCATTGAAGTCTTGGGATGATTTACTGTCCAGTAGTCAGTCTAAACCTAGAAGTACATCTAAGTTTAAATGTAACACAATTAACAACTTTTAATGGAAAGTAAAAGTATTTATTACTATAGGTAGCCCCATTTGCTCATGTTTACTATCTGCTTACATTATATAAACTCCAGTTATTGGAAGTATTGGACACACATATCTATTTCAAATAGTTAACATTTGCTCCTGTGATATTATGGATGTATCACTACCAGAATCTGGGTGAATATTCACATACCTCACAAAAATTTTCCCCATAACTTATTCCCCCCCCCTTCCTTATCAGTACTTTCTTTTTCAAGTAGCCATTCCCGCATGGGCATTTGGGGGCATGTTCTACTATATTACCTTTTCTGCATGAATGCTGACAGTTTCATTGTTACATCCTGAAGCCTGGCCCCTGCCCCAGAATATTCATACTTTACTGAAAACTAATTCAAAAATGTCCAGACTGCTAGGGTATAAGTACCTGTGTTATTTATCTTACTTTAATTAAATGTCTTTTACTGGTTACTCCCTTGATTGTTTCTCCTATTATTATTTTGCTACCTTATCTTACAAAAAGTACTTTCACTCTTTCCTTTGAAATCTGTATGAATAATGGTTCTCCTCATCGTTCCCTAGTTGACGATTTTCGCCTTGCATGTAATCTACTCTTCTTTGTTGAGCATATCAACACCTTCAATAAATGCTAACAAATGATGTCCACCTATGATATCATCTTTCTTTCGTTACATGGTGAGGTAACATCCATACCAATACTTCAGTCAAGTGACTCTCTTCTATGTTCTCAACGTGCCACTGTGCTGTAAGGGTGCCAAGGGTGACAACCCAAGGGGGCCCTGCTATGAAAAGAAATAGCATTCCAGACCATCACTCCTGGTTGTCAGCCCATATGGCAGATAGCAATCAAGTTGGTATCCCTCTGCTGTTCAGGGCATACCCATATACATCTTCGCTGGTCATTGGCCCTCAGTTCAGAGCAGGGTTCATACTAAAAACGATTCGGGAGGACGACAGTTCAATCCCGTCTCCAGCCATCCTGATTTAGGTTTTCCGTGATTTCCCTAAATCGTTTCAGGGAAATGCCGGGATGGTTCCTTTGAAAGGGCACGGCCGGTTTCCTTCCCCATCCTTCCCTAACCCGAGCTTGCGCTCCATCTCTAATGACCTCGTTGTCAACGGGATGTTAAAAAACACTAACCTAACCTAACCTACTAAAAACATTCTACTTCTGTCAGTGAGATTCAAAGCTGAATTGTCTTTGATAAGCTTCATTTTCGTGGATTCTGACAATGCCTGGTACACATCGTAATACTACTTTCTATCAGTGGCCAGGGAGATGCATCAGGCAGTCCTGAATCATAAGAAGCATTTTCTCTGTCAGGTACATTTGTAAAATCTCTTGGGGAGTACTGAGGGAATTGGAACAAATGAGAAAAGTCTTCCTTCTCTCACGGCGAATCTTTATGACACATCTTTATGACACAGTTTGGGAAATCCATTGAACAATCATGAGGAACCCTGTTGTTAGACTATGAATGTACATTGAAAACAAAATGGATGTCCAAAACGTTCATAAAAAGAATTTAAAAGTGATGTTAGACTTGTGCTATCTTTTTCAAAATTTGTCATATCTAAAATAACCCCAAGCCTCTTAAGAAACCAAGGGGAGGCCTATTTGGTGCAACCTTGGGAGAAAATATTTAGCTCTTTGCACAAATACTTAAAGGCCAGATTGCCCTCAGATAATTATTATAAAATTGCTGCTGAGAAACATTGTAGTAAATGAGTGATGGGCGATGGGAAATAGATCTTATAAACTGGCGTGCCATGAGAAGCATTATCTGGTATTAATTGGTTGTTCCCAAGCCTCAGAGCATATCTTGGTAATTGGGCTGGTTCTAAATGCCCATGACCAGCCCAGTTCCCTTATGTTGAACCACACTGAGAATCTTCAGATGTGATGGCCAAGCTCACCCATATGCTGCACAACCATAATTGAGGCAGGATCATGCAAAGGTCTATAAAATTGGAGCAGGCGTGTTCTGTGCCCTAGCCATGTCAAGTAGCTTATGCATTTTAAAACACAAAGTCCACTGAGAGACAGGGCTTTCAGATCCCTGAGGTGTGACAATCAACATAGTTTCTTTTTCTTTTTTCTTTTTCTTAATTTTTTTTTATCAAATATGAGGGCACAGAAACTCACTACAACTTTAAAATCTTATACCCCATCTTAATTTATGTAAGATTAAAAGCATTTCTAGAACAATTAAAATGAATGCACAGTAATTTTTCAGTAAGAAATTTAAAACCAGTATTGTAATTCTATCTCTCTAGTCTTTTAACAGTTAGCTACAATATTGTTGCTGGGAGGCTAGACGTAGAGGCAAAAATGGAAAAATTGCCTGCAAATTAGTAGCACTGCACGTAACATCCTACTGTGAGTGCAATACCATTTAGTAGTGTACCTATTAAAAAGGGGGTCACACTTCAAACATTACCTTGTATAAAATAGTTTCATACAATATTGCTGACTCTATATTTAAAGTAATGTGGGTTCAGGAAGAACTGCAGAAAAGCTGGAAGATGACTCCATAATCCCCACATGTGAAGTTGTTGGAGGGTATTATACTTCCAAGTATAATTGTAGGCCCTCGAGGCCTAAGAGGAGGCCCTTTTAAGTGATGTCGCCTAGGGTAGCTTGTTGTATAGTACCGCCAATGGTATGAACCAACACTAAGAGAGACTAAGGAGCTGTCTGGATTCCAACATCGAGACAAGAAAAAGTTCATCATTAACCCCTCCCCCAAGATCTTTCCCATGCAGCTTGTGAAGACAATAATGTGGTAATTACTCAGGCTGGTATGATCTTTTACAGGTTTGAGAAGGGCTTTAAAACCGCTTCCTTCCATGGACTGAAAAACTGTACTGCTTAAAACAAGTAAGTAGTATATTTTTGGGGCCTTTGCTGCACAGTTCATGTTTCTGCCACTAGACAGCGACACTGGTATGACCCTGCAGTTGCTGGCAGTGGCAGGAAATTCAAAAATCCTAGATGGCAGCAGCCACGGCCCCTTATATATCACATGACAAGTCATGCCCTCCTTATCAGTCACATTAAACATCACCTCCCACTCCACCCTCTTCCTCTCCTCTCTTCCCAATATCAGTGTAGTATAAAAATGAAATAGCCAGTCACATCATAATATTTTAAAGGGCATTAAAGTGATATCACAATGTAGCCACACAGTAGCCATCTTGGCCGTGCCCAAAAGTATCTGAATTTTTTAATGTCATTTTCCAAAGTATTTATGCAAAAAATTGCATAAAGGGTTTAAGTTATGACATTTACATCTCTAATACGTCAGCAACATACACACATGTGCAATGTTTATGTGGCATTGGTAGGAAATTCAAAAATACAGGACCGGGTTAAGAGAAGTTTAAGCACACAAAGGTCTATTTCTGTACTATACATTATTTTATTATTTTACACATCTAAATTTTTCTTTGTTGATTCTAAACTGTTACAATGTTCATTCCAAATATAAAATGTCTCCAAAAATACTTCACCAGTCCTTATGTCAAATTTAATTTCCCTCAATTTAAATATTTTCCAGTCTTAGTTGTCTCAGGATGCTTGTCACGCCACACAGTCATTTCCATATGTAAAACATCTGCATTGTTTATGGTAAGTGTCATTGTTATTGTCAGTGCTTTTTTTCTAAAAAAAAAAGTTTGAGGGTACTCCGGCATTGGATATAACGCAGCGAAAATTACTTATAGCTGAAGCAGGGGATACCACCTGTCTGCTTTTAGCCATGATGTCATCAACATCATCATGTAGCGGGACCATAGAGACATCTATCGGTAGCTCGGCGTGAGCGTACATATCGTTTAGCACTACCTATTAGTGGGCGAAGGCACTACTCGCTTGTTGAACTGGCTGTCAGCAATTCAGTTGTCAAGAACAGTCGCCGCAGCTTCGAAATGCTTGAAACAGTCAATGACATCGCTTTTCCAACTACAAACTGCACTGGTATCATTCGTATTGCATTTACAAACAAGAAAAAATGAAATAACAAATTTATGTCCATGAAATAAATCTTTGGCATTCTTCCAAGTTCTCAACATCGTAAAAAAATTATTTTGTTGATGAAAAAATTTAGGGGTACGCATCCCCCAGCGTTCCCCCAGAAAAACAGCACTGGTTATTTTCCACAAACACACAAAACTGATGCCTAAGGCATCTCTCACGTTCCATGTACCACTGCTGTTTTCACGCCTCAACACGAGGCTAAAAATATCATGTCAAACAGGCAGGTGAACTTCATGTTGAGGCCTACTTTGGACAATACAGTAAAGCTAACCTGATGAAGCTTATAACTACACAAAACACGCCTTGGACAAAATAGTATGCTAAGCCTTTATTTGCATTTGAAGTAGACCAACTAGAGTTTATGTACAAAATGAACTTTTGAGGAATGCTGCAATATCTGCAGACTGGAACTATGGTACCAAGGCACTCAAAAAAGATTACAGGCTGTATTTTCTGCAGTCCACTGCTAAATAACACCAAAATCTAATCGAAATATGCAAAGGGAAAAAACAGCATTGCCAAAAGATTAATGAACTGACCAAACACGATTTCAGGAATGAAGGGAGGAGACGGTGTTTGATGAGATTTCTTATTGCAATCTATCACTCAGACTATTTATTTACAAGGAGAACTTATCCAATGTTTACATTCAAAGCAATACATTCAAGGACAGGTAACCTACAGTTAACTGAGTCAGGTTCACACACACGCAAAACAAGTGTCACAACAGCTAGTTGCATATTGCAGTTGCACTCTACCCTACTACTCACTCTCATCTGTTACCTTCCCCTATTTGGGGAGTTTGTAGCCTTTTGGCTTTTACTCCATGCCTTTAGTTGTGTATGTGTTTATTTCTGTGATTTTTGGGTGTGTGCATAATGTGATGAATGCTCTGCGTGTGTCTGGTACTTGCCTGAGATTGGCGAGACGATAGATTTTATGGGGGTCGGAACAGGATTAGGGATTGAATTTAGGGATTTTGCCTTCGATTTAGTCATCGAAGATAGTCATTGGGCATTTGTGCTAGTCGTGGGACATGTCATACTGACCTAGGGAGCGGATGAGGTCATTTCCTGATCTGTAAGAACTCTCATAGAAGGCCCTCTCCAGTTTTTGGAAACGCTCTTTCAGGAGTGGAATTCCAGCTGCGACATGCAAATAGTCGGTGGTGAATCCCAGGGGTAGATCCTGAGGGTGCAGTTCTGCAGCCTCTGTAGTTTGTCCAGATGCTACTTTGCCGCGTATCCCCAGACAGGGCATGCATACTCTGTTACTGGGGTTGCCATGTAAGACGAGAGTCCAAGATTACGCGAAGATACTTGGTGGTTCTTTGCCAGGGGAGTTGGGTTCTGTTTAGGTGAAATTGGGGGGGGGGGGGGGGGGGAGGGGTGGTGTTGAGTATGTTCGAGCCTCCGGGTGATCAGCATAGCCTGCGTCTTCTCAGAGTTGATGGTGATGTGCCAGTGGTGGGCCCAAGTTTCTGTGTAGCCTGTGTACCCTTTGTTGCCTAAGGATGGCCAGGTCCATGTTCCCATTACGTGTGTAGAAAGCTGTGTCATCTGCATACTGTGTGGTGTGCACCGGGAGGGGGGAGGGCCGTTTGTGTGTCCGCAGTGTACAAGCTGTACAATACAGGCCCCAGATCCAATCCCTGTGGCACCCCAGCTCGAATACGTCTTTTGGTGGAGGTAACTGTGTCTACTTTAACAGAGAAAGTTTTATCTGTGAGATAGCTTTTAATCTGCTTAACTATGCTCCTGGGGAACTCTTGTGTGTATAACTTGTAGAGTAGCCCTCTATGCCATACTGAGTCGAAGGCTTTGACTACAAATAGTAGAACTACCACGCAGTAGCCTCTGTGGTTGCAGTCATCTGTGGTTGCTTCAACCACTCTCATGATCTGTTGTGGGGCAGAGTGGTTCTGCTGGAATCCAAATTGGAAATCTGATGTGAGTTGCTCTCTGCTAATATGTTCCTGTATGGGGATTAGCAGGAGGCGATCATAGATCTTGCTGAGAGTTGGCAAGAGGCTAATCAGCCTTTAGTGCTGCGGGAATTGAGGGTCTTTCCCTGGTGTGTGTATCACGACCACTTTCAAGTGTTTCCAACAAGCTGGGAACGAGTAATCTTGTTGAAGATATTCGCAAGGTGTGTGATTGCCGAGGGCAGGAGGTTTTTAACTGACTGATTGGTGACACTGTTGTGTCCTGGCGCCTTTTTTGTTGGGAGGGACCTAATTACTTTTGGAACATCTTCGGGGGCAAAAAGTGGGAGTTCATCATCTTGGTCTTCATCAGCATTGAGGAAGACAGCCAACTGATGGTGAACTACCTCTTCATGCTCATCCTCTTGGCGTTCTGCCGCCTTGAATTCCTTCTCGAAGGTATGGGCAAGGGCGTTGGCCTTATCAGCATGGCTGTAGACCAACCCCTGCTCATTGTGCAAAGGCGGCATCCTGCAGCATCTTTTAGTGAATTGTCTGGTAGCTTTCCAGAGTGCGTGTTCGTCTATTTTGATGGCTAAGAGGCGATTTTGTCATTGCTGGTTTCTGTGCTCATTGAGCACTGCCTTCAGCTCTCTCTGTGGACGATTCAGCAGCCTCCTGGTGGCCTCATCTTTTGTGACCTTCCACTGCTTTGCTACTCTATTTTTGTGTCGAATATGAGCTAACAAATGTTCCGGGATCTGTATTGGCAGGGCCGGACGCCCCTTTGTGGGGGGTGGCCTCTTCTGCTACCTGCAGGATGGTGCCTGTTAGGTCTTGTATTGCTTGTTCTACTATTTTGGCTGTAGGTGGCAGAGCACGAGCGATATCCAAGGTGACAGTTTGTTGGATCGCTCTCAGTCTGTGCGTTTGTGTGATGACTGGTACCACGGGAGTGCTACCCATTCTCCCACATCAACCTCGAAGATGACAGGATTGTGGTTGGAGGACATTCTGTTGACTGTCCTCGCGGCCACAAACCCTGTGATCCTCCTAGTGAGAGCTGTGACTAATACATTGGGCCTACCTCTGTTTTTTGAAAAGTGAGTGGGCTCGACTGGACCCCATGTTTCAAATTGGTAGTTGCGCACTAGTTACAGTTTAGCACCTGCTCTGGAGGTTATCCTAATGTTCCAAACTGGATGCTTGGCATTGAAGTCACCTCCGATTAGAAGTTTGCCCTCAATTTGGCCTAAAACTGCTATATATCCCTCATCAATCTCATCATTTGGTGGTCTGTAGATTGCAACTACTTTTAGGTTACTTCCACTGCCACTGCTTCGATTTTATTGGTAGGAGGTGTATACCTGGTGTTGGGGGATCCCTCTTTTTTAAATATAAGGCCACTCCTCCACCTTGGGTTGGCCTGGTTACACGGTAACTATTGTAATTGGGAACTGTCACTTTGATTTCCAGCTTTAGGTGGGTTTCTGCCGTCATGCATATATCGATTGAGAATTCCTTCATGAATTCTCTGAATTCGACCACTTAATTAACAATACCATCTGCGTTAAAGACGCACATTATCAGGACTTGGATATTTGGTCATCTATCCATGATGGGGTTTTTCTGCTACTGGTGAAGTCACACAGGGGAGCGACTGCTGGACTGCTACCTGAAGGACAATGAGGATCTGTGTATTTTGCCTCCGGGCCTCCCTGAACTCGTTCATCATCTCCATGACAAGGTTCATGGGGTGGACCATCATGCCTAACAGCTAACCTGAGGGGAGGAGGGTTGGGGAACTGCTGGGGAGAGGTTTGCACACTCTGTTGCAGCTTGTGTTACTGGTTCCCTAGAGCTTTCTCTGTTGAGGACCTGGTCATTGTCGTTTTGTCTTACCCAGTGTTGTGTTTGTGGTTGATGTCGTGGTGATAGAGCTACGCTTTCGTGGCTTTTTTGTGGAAAAACCACTTCAGTGTATGTTGCCCTCGGAGTGTCGGGTCTTGGTTTAACCCAAGTCTTGTCTGCGTGTGTTGATGTGTTTGGTTTCTTTGTGTGTCTAGAGATGGCGGTGGCGTTTTGCTTTTGTGTGTGTGTGGGGGGGGGTGGCCTTTGCGCCTTTTACCTGTTGTATGTGTCTTTTAATAGTTGCACAACTTCAGAAACGCAGCTTTTGTCACGCCTCTAACTATTCAACTTTGTTGCACCATCTTCCTTCCACCGCTGCTCCCTGGTAGCAGTACTTGCAGCTTCTGGAATTGCAAGAACAGCAATCTACGACTGATTTTCTGCAGCAGTATGTGCGTGTAAACCGATGAAGTATCTCACAATCTTAAAATACACTCCTGGAAATGGAAAAAAGAACACATTGACACCGGTGTGTCAGACCCACCATACTTGCTCCAGACACTGCGAGAGGGCTGTACAAGCATTGATCACACGCACGGCACAGCGGACACACCAGGAACCGCGGTGTTGGCCGTCGAATGGCGCTAGCTGCGCAGCATTTGTGCACCGCCGCCGTCAGTGTCAGCCAGTTTGCCGTGGCATACAGAGCTCCATCGCAGTCTTTAACACTGGTAGCATGCCGCGACAGCGTGGACGTGAACCGTATGTGCAGTTGACGGACTTTGAGCGAGGGCGTATGGTGGGCATGCGGGAGGCCGGGTGGACGTACCGCCGAATTGCTCAACACGTGGGGCGTGAGGTCTCCACAGTACATCGATGTTGTCGCCAGTGGTCGGCGGAAGGTGCACGTGCCCGTCGACCTGGGACCGGACCGCAGCGACGCACGGATGCACGCCAAGACCGTAGGATCCTACGCAGTGCCGTAGGGGACCGCACCGCCACTTCCCAGCAAACTAGGGACACTGTTGCTCCTGGGGTATCGGCGAGGACCATTCGCAACCGTCTCCATGAAGCTGGGCTACGGTCCCGCACACCGTTAGGCCGTCTTCCGCTCACGCCCCAACATCGTGCAGCCCGCCTCCAGTGGTGTCGCGACAGGCGTGATTGGAGGGACGAATGGAGACGTGTCGTCTTCAGCGATGAGAGTCGCTTCTGCCTTGGTGCCAATGATGGTCGTATGCGGGTTTGGCGCTGTGCAGGTGAGCGCCACAATCAGGACTGCATACGACTGAGGCACACAGGGCCAACACCCGGCATCATGGTGTGGGGAGCGATCTCCTACACTGGCCGTACACCACTGGTGATCGTCGAGGGGACACTGAATAGTGCACAGTACATCCAAACCGTCATCGAACCCATCGTTCTACCATTCCTAGACCGGCAAGGGAACTTGCTGTTCCAACAGGACAATGCACGTCCGCTTGTATCCCGTGCCACCCAACGTGCTCTAGAAGGTGTAAGTCAACTACCCTGGCCAGCAAGATCTCCGGATCCGTCCCCCATTGAGCATGTTTGGGACTGGATGAAGCGTCGTCTCACGCGGTCTGCACGTCCAGCACGAACGCTGGTCCAACTGAGGCGCCAGGTGGAAATGGCATGGCAAGCCGTTCCACAGGACTACATCCAGCATCTCTACGATCGTCTCCATGGGAGAATAGCAGCCTGCATTGCTTGGAAAGGTGGATATACACTGTACTAGTGCCGACATTGTGCATGCTCTGTTGCCTGTGTCTATGTGCCTGTGGTTCTGTCAGTGTGATCATGTGATGTATCTGACCCCAGGAATGTGTCAATAAAGTTTCCCCTTCCTGGGACAATGAATTCACGGTATTCTTATTTCAATTTCCAGGAGTATATTTTTGGATGAATGAATAAATCAACTTAATATAAGTAACGAAAATAGTGAGTCGTATAAACTTGGTTTTGTGAGACCAAGCGCTGTACAAATTGTGAATTTTATGCCAGAAATAGCTCCCAAATGTTATGTTGCACCTGTTAAACTAAAAATTAGTTATTCGCAAGTGCCCATATCACCGAATACAAAAAGATTCTAAAATCTTGGAAGAGTGGCGTGTCTGCAGACGACATTTACGTGCCAGCTGATGGCTAGTGTGCCATCGCATCCAGCATTTTCGCCTCCGAGTATGATTTCTTTTGTAAATGGGATTGTGGCCTCTGATTTGTCCCTCTGTGTATTTTCGGATCCAACATTTGGGTTCGGTCTTCCTTGTAATTATCGCTTGTCACAGCTCTAATGCCATAATCTGCACTATAACATTCATACCCGCCCAAATGATTTCGTTTGATGCCACGTTGAAAGCTGTGCATCTACGCAGAAATTATGACGTCCTGTGTAGTTGCCTCCGATAAATATCAAGGGCTGTGCCTGCTTGCTTCTCACCATTGCCGTTTGTCGTAGTTCACGTTTTGCCGATAGATGTCATGTTAAGTCCCTGTAGTTTAAAGCTGTAGGGATACGATTCTTGTGTATATTACGAATGTTGTGAGTGTTGTTTTCTCTTCAGCAACAAGATTACTGGTAAAAAAGTTCTGTTGCGTTCCACTGCATAAAAATAAAGACTCAAAAGTAGTCATGTCTCATTCCATAAATTTCCAGCACATAACGACTTGTGCGAAAAATGGCTGAAGGCTATATCACGGCAGGGACCGGAGAGTAACAGTATTTGGCAGCCTTCCAAAAAATCGGTAGTATGTAGTCAGCATTTTGATGGTAGCTGCTTTAGTACTTCTACCAAATCTGGAAGACTTCTCAATTCTATTCCAACAATTTTCCCTGCAAATAAAAACTGGAAGTCCACACAGGATCTAAATTACTATAAAGCTTCCTTCAATGCACACGAAAATAGTCTGGGGCATTTGTCCCATGCTACACATAATAATGTGACAATAGAAACTGCAGCTGAGATCACCAGTCATGTTTCCAATAAAGTGGAGGCGGAAATTCAAGTGGACATACGAGTATCTTGTAAGTCTGTGCAAGAATGTGGGTATTATTCATGAGTCATTACAGGGAGAAACAAAATCATAGCTAGACTGCGTGAAGAAAATAGAACACTGACAGTAAATCTCCATGTCAAATATTTTAAAAAATCGGACTTTGACAAAAGGTATAACGCTCTATTACGTTCCAGCGAAGCAAAAAACATGAAAGCAACATTTTTATCGGAACACCTAAAACCACTCGGAAAAAAGTGTGTCAAGTACAGTTTTAAAGATTGCTGTTCTCTGTCAGAAAAGGTCACCAAAAGGATATATATATGCTAGAGAAATGGAAATCTTGCACCTGCTATTTAACCCTCCGAATACTATGGGTTCTATAATGACCCCAGGCCGTAATTTTCTGTACAATATACCTTATTTCCTATTCCTAAAAATCGGAATTTTCCTGAATTAAGTAATGGGTTCGTAATATATTAATATAACTTTTCGAAAATATTTAGTTTTGCAGAACATTTGCAACCACTGAATACCATTGGGGTTAAATGCGACCCCATTTCTCTCTTACGGTCTTATTACCCAATAACGCTGCATTGAATTCGCTGTATTTCCTTTGTTTTATTCTTGTAAATCTTGTTGTAACGTGTCATTGTTGCCAATACTTACAAGCCGACAGTTATTTGTTCCAACCAATACTTACAAGCCGACAGTTATTTGTTCCATACAAGTAGAGACTACTATTGTGTGTGATGCATTTAGTGGAAAATGTCTCGTCACCTTTTCGAAGACGAAGTGCTTGCAATATTACTGCAGGATAATCCTCTATCTGGAGAATCAAATAGTGATATCAGCGATATAGTTTCTGATGTCTCATGCAGCGATGGAGAAATTGACGTCTTAGAAGAGAATATTCCTTAATCAGACGGAAGTTCAGAAGAAGATTTGGGCAGCGCAGATGTCCAGCCTGAACAGGAAGTAACACGTATTTATGACTGTTATATGTAAGTACACATTGTATTTTTGTAAATGTACAAGATATACCCTTTATATTTTTTATTTTTATTTTGTGTCGTTCTAAAAACAAACAAGAACTGTGTCACAAACACGAGTTGAAAAGAGCTTGTGAAAGAGAAGAGAGATGGAACATAATGCGAGTAAAGCCAGGTGCAACAAAATTCACAGTGAAAAATGTAAATTCCATAGAATCAGCTTTTCAGTTGTTTCTTAGAAGAGACATTGTTGATGTAATTCCAAAGTGGACTAACAAAGAGGGTAGTCTTGTTTACGGTAGTAAATGGAAACCAGTAGATGCCATTGAACTGAAGTGCTTTATCGGTGTCTTGATCCTAGCAGGTGCTTACAAGGCCCATAATGAAGCAGTTACACATCTGTGGAACAAAGAGGATGGTAGACCCATTTGCTTTACGCAAATTTCGAGGTGCATCCGATTTAATGACGCAGATGTGAGACGTCACAACCGTGGTCCTGACAAACTGGCTCCCATTAGAGAAATATCTGAAAAGTGGATACACACATTTCAAGAAGCATATGTTCCTCACAGCAACGTAACAATTGATGAACAACTTGTGGCATTTCGTGGTAGATGTCCATTTCGGCAATATATTCCTTCAAAACCAGGAAATTATGGGTTGTATGTGATAGTGCAACATCTTATGTTCTCAATCTCCAAGTTTACACTGGTCAACAAGAAAATGAATCTCGTGAAGTTGGTCAAGGCAAGGGAGTTGCTTTAGGTATGGCGAAAGGCTTAGAAATGTAACACACGACAATTTTTTCACTAGCCTTATTTTGGCGAGAGAACTTCTGAAAATCAATCTCACTCTCTTAGGAACAATTAGAAAAAATAAAGGAGAACTACCACAAGCTTTCACTCAGACCAAAGGTCGAGTCAAATATTCATCTATTTTTAGATTCCATGAGCATGCTTCAATTGTTTCATACTGTCCGAAAAAGGGAAAAGTTGTAACTTTGCTCAGTACAATGCATTCAAGGAAGGAAGTGGAAGATTGTGAAGAATGCCAGCCAGTAATGATGCAGGATTATAATAAAACAAAATCAGGAGTAGATACCATGGACAAGCTGGTTAGAACTTACACTACAAAGAGGATGAGCATAAGGCGGCCAATGGTATTATTTTACATCATGATTGATATCAGTGCACTGAATGCATTTATCATATGGCTACATCTTACACCAGATTGGGCACAAAGGACCAACTACAAGAGACAGGCATTTCTCATAGAACTAGGAAAGCAGCTCATTGGAAGAGAGCCAGACAAAATTATTTCCCCAGTACTTCCATCAAAGGTACAGACAAAAAAAAGAGGAAGGTGTCCGTTTTGTAAAAGGTCTGAGGATAGAAAATTCACCGATAAATGTTCAAAATGTGAATGTTCTGTGTGTAAAAACCACTCTGCGATTTATTGCTGTATGTGTAATTCGTCATAAATATCAATTCGGAATTTAATCAAAAATGTTTGTAGTTTCATGAGACTCGTTTGTAAATTTTACGGAAATAAATAATTTAAAAAAATATTCATTTTAATTTAATGTAATGCCACTGACATCATGTTTTAGATTGTGGAAAAAATAAGGAATGTGATTTTATTCTACCATTATTAAAACCATCCTTAATAAAAAATAAATTCCTTTGGGGTCACTAAAGACCCCAATGGTACTCAGTGTAACAAAAAATACTCAGTATTGGAAGGGTTGAAACCACTTTGAAAAAGTACTTGAGGACATACAGATGAGATTGAAAACTAATATTGAGCTCATCTCCAATGAACAAGAGAAATCGACGAAATGTCTATCCAAGCAAACTTAATGTATGATAGACAACTTGACCAATACCATGGTAAAGATGAACTTTATGATAAACCCTCACAGGATAATGAAAAGTTTTGTTTTCAAAGAGTTCTCAACTATATACCTATTACTCGTGACGTTCTTCTTCTGCAGTAATTTAAATGGGTTTCAGCTATATGAAAAACCACTGCAGATAATTGTTGCAATTGAAGAGGCAGGATTTCGAGTTTTAAGAATTGAAACAGACAATTCTAAAGTTAATGTAGGTTTGAGATGCTGTGTCATGACGCATTTAGAACAGAAATAACTCATTCCTTAGATGAAAATCGTAATTTGTTTCTAAGTTACAATAAAAGCCATGTAACGAAAAATGTTCCCTCTCAATTTCTAGACAAATTCTAAAACTGATGTGAGAGGTAAAAGTGGCAACATTTTAGAACTCTCTGCAAACTACAAAGTAAACCGGTGTGCAAGCAGGTACGTAACTTAACCAGAAAAATGGCGTATCCATCTAATTTGGAGAAAAGAACTGTCAACATGCAAAGTTGTTTTGAGACTCCATCACAGCTGCTCTTCAAAGCTGTTTTTCTGTTGCAAGTGAATATTATCCTGAAAAGCAAAGTCTTCAAACTACTATGGAATACATGTAAATAATACGCAAATGGTATGATATTACTGATGTATGCAATACTACAAATGCATATACTTTATGCAACCATGACAAACTACTCGTCTCTGCAGTAAGTGATTACTGACTTACATGGCACATCAAAACTTTTCTTCCTTACATGAAGAAAATATAGGAATCTGGACGAAGTAGAAAGATGCTTTTAGTCTGGAGACATACAGGGTGTATCAAAAAGAACCATCTGGTTTGGCACATCTGTATTTCCAAAACCAACAAACATATATAAAAAGTTCTTTTTTCCTTACTTCTTCATAGGTGTTCAGTATACCCGCCTTGAGATCCATGGCATATGTCAGTGCAGTATTCAAATGTTCACACATTACAGCGAGTGTGTTTTGAGTTACAACTTCCACAGCTGCTATTGTGCGATGTCGCCATTCATTCATTGTTGTTGGTAATGGAGGCACATAAACAGCGTCTTGTATGAGGGTCACTCAAAAAGAAATGCACACTTTTTTTTAATCCCTCTTTTATTCTAGATGTTTGAAAGTTTTGCAGTGTGTAGACACATCCTTTAGGAACAATATTTTCATTTCTCCACATAATTTCCATCGCTCTCAACTGCCTTATGCCATCTTGGAACCAGCGCCTGTATGACTGCACGGTAAAATTCTGGACCAACCTATCGGAGCCACTGTTTGGCAGCGTGCACAAGGGAGTCATCATCTTCAAACCTTGTTTCACGAAGAGAGTCTTTCAGTTTCCCAAAAAGATTATAGTCATATGGAGCCAGGTCAGGACTGTAAAGCGGATGTTTCAGTGTTGTCCATCCGAGTTTTGTGATCGCTTCTATGGTTTTTTGACTGACATGTGGCAGTGAACTGTCATGCAACAGCAAAACATCCTGCTTTTGCCTATGTAGTTGAACACGACTCAGTCGAGCTTGAAGTTTCTTCAGTGTAATCACATACGCATCAGAATTTATGGTGGTTCCACTTGGCATGACGTCCACTAGCAAGAGTCCTTCGGAATCGAAAAACACCATAACCATAACTTTTCGAGCAGAAGGTGTGGTTTTGAATTTTTTTTTTTCTTGGGTGATTTTGCATGATGCCACTCCATTGATTGCCTCTTCGTCTCTGCTGAAAAATGATGGAGCCATGTTTCATCACCTGTCATAATTCTTCCAAGAAATTCATCTCCACCATTCTTGTACTGTTCCAAAAGTTCGCTGCATACCCTTTTTCTTGTTTCTTTGTGAGCCACTGTCAATATCCTGGGAACCCACCTGGGAAAGCCTTTTTTAACGCCAACACTTTCAGTATTCTGCAAACACTTCCTTCCCCTATCCGAATGTAGCATGATCATTCGTTCACTGTGATGCGTCTGTCAGCAGTCACCAGTTCGTTAACTCTCTGCACATTGTCTGGAGTGTGTGCAGTACGAGGCCTGCTGCTGCAAGGACAATCCTCAATATTGCCGTGCCCACTTTCGTCACGCAACCTGCTTGCCCACTGACTAACTGCACTGCGATCGACAGCAGCATCTCCATACATCTTTTTCAACCTCTCGTGGATGTTTTCCACTGTCTCGTTTTCACAGTACAGGAATTCTATGACATCACGTTGCTTCCGACGCACGTCAAGTGTAGCAGCCATCTTGAAGTCATGCTGTGGCGACGCAGCTCATGGGAACAGGTTGAACTAAGTTTGAAAACAAGCGGGAAGGGTGTATCTATCTATACACCGTAAAACTATCACATATGCAGAATGAAAACTGTAGTTTTACAAAAATAGTGTGCATTTCTTTTGGAGTGACCCTCGTATAAACATCCACAAGAAATAATCACATACAGCCAGGTCCAGTGACCTTGAAGGCCAGTAACATAAGACTGAATCAATTGGTCCAGTATCTATCGTTGAATAATCCTTTTATTTAAAAATACCCACGCTTCCAAATGCTAGTGAGCCAGCGCCCCATACCGCCGGTAAATGAAGTCATTCGAATCAACCTTCATCTGTGAGGAAAAAAAGTTCTCAAGCATATCGAGATTTGTGCTTCCTGTAACGGTGTTCTCAGCAAAAAAAAAAAAAAAAAAAAAAAAAAAAAAAAAAAAAAAAAAAAAAAGGACCATACACATTTTCTTCTGAAACAGCACAAAAAAATTAAATTTTGGAGAGTTCCTCCCACGCTGTACAACCTCATGTGATTGTTCTGTACCCCATATTCTCACATTACGACGGTACACCTTACCATTTAATTGAAATGTTGTCTCGTCACTAAACACTAAGTGTAGAAGAAAACTGTCATCCTCCATCTTGCCAAGAACGAAATTACAGAAATCTACACATTGTTGTTTAACACTTCCATGAAGAGCTTGCAGTAGCTGCATTTTGTATGGTTTCACGCGTAAACGTCGACGCAACACACGCCAGACGGTCATGGGGGCATGTCGAGCTGCATGGCGAATGGATTTCTGCGGACTCCTTGTGAAACTATGGCGGATGCGTTCGACGTCTGTGTCAGACACTCAGGAATGGCCTGGCGTTTTGCCTTTACACAAACAACCTGTTTCTCGAAATGCCATCGTCTAATGCTCAGTGCTGTAGTAGGATCCACACCAAACCTAGTACGAAAGTCATGCTGAACAATCATTACTAACCCACACTGCGAGAATGTAGAACACACAGCGCTTTCTGTTGGCCTGACACCATTTTTACTAGAGTTGGAGAGGGTGCACACTGCTGCTGCCTAGTGGGAACCATGTAAAACTCGAGAGTTTGGTCTCTCTAACAGTATGTTGTTCACACACATATCTCAAATAACATAATAGTTATGATTTTTTAAACTAGATGATTCTTTTTGATACACCCTGCTTAATGCCTTTGTCGTCAGAACAGAACGAACAGAACTGATTGTATGATATCTATTGAAAATTGGATTCCATTATATGTCAACAAGGGTTTTTTTGAGTGGTGACACTGAGTTGTTTTTCAGTCACGTCAGGCAGCTTGGTGGTTTCAATGATATAATGGATGTGCATTCCTGTATGCAATTCACTTAAAGTAGGTGGTTTTTAGTGCATGTTCAAAGAGTTTCACTATTTGAGGCTCAAAATGTTGCCTAAGTAGAGCCAAGGAACCTTGCAGGTGTTTTCATGAAGAGTGAAGTAACATTGAAGCTCACTAGAAGGTCATCTTTTTGTAATCGCATGTACTTAAGTATTCTCACGAAATCTGCCGAGTTCTTCACATGATGACAACAGTGTCCCATGAGGGGTTTTAGGAGTTTCGCCAAATGTTTGAGAAATCTATAGTTGTGTAAATTGATGGTGTCTAGTATTGGCCATAGAGGCCCTTCTTTTTTGTGTATGTTGTGCATTCGATATAGGCGACGTGTCATTGACGCTCTGGGATGCAGCCATTTCCTCACTGCCTCGGAAGATCTGAGTTTTCCAGCATCGCCACAGTTTTTCTGGTTATTGTCGAGGTTGGGTCCTTCTCGAGTTTCCTGTAGACTAGGTCGTGTAGTATCGAACTGATTTGATTGTGGTAACCATCCAAGAGTAACAGCATGGTTGCATTTCCCTTGTCTGTTGGAAGAAGCAACGTGTCAGCGTCATCCCTCAGTGCGTAGATAGCCTCCCACTCTGCTGCAGTCATATTTGCTTTCGGAAGTCGGATCTTGTCGATGACCCTGCAGGTTTCCCTCCCGATCTCCTCTGGTTCTATCTTTGGAAGGCTCCGAATTGCCTGATCCACACTGCTAATAATGTCCCATTTCGATATCGACCTCGAGATAGGTGCAAATTTAAACCATTGTGCGAGGGCAGAAGTTGTAGCTGCATCCAGTACTTTATCCGTCAGATGGACAAGGGCTCTGGTGTTATTCGCCATTTTGTTGGTCGCCTACGCTCTTAACAGCCTGTCAAACTTACCGAGCTGTTTTGTGGCAACATGTCGTTTCTGTATCTTGTTGGTGTAAGAGCTGAAGTCCATCTAGTCACTGGAATGTGCTGGTAATGTCTTTGCCATATGTAGGTGGCATGTCAGCAGGATACGTGTATTCTTGTCCAGCTCTTTCCATGTAAAGTGAATGTTCCCCCTCACTATGATAATGCCTGCTGTTCATAAAACTTGATCCATCTTTTTTTTATTTCATTGGGTGTCGCAGTTCTACAAACCTGGCAAGATATTCTCATCTCAGCATCACTGAAGGAAAGCCAACTTGTTGATAAGTTTGGCTTTCTTGGTGCATTCTTTCTGTAGTTGTTTGAAGCTGCTGAGCATCTCCTCCCTGCAGAGGTGGCGCATATGTGAATGTAGACTTTCCTGGCGAATAAAGTTGGTCAATAGCTCTCAGGTTTCCAGCTGGGTGGCAGCCTTATAAAAACCACGACATTTCAACGAGTGACATACTTATCATCTTCTGGCGAAGTGTTGAGATTTTGCGCATGTCGTCCTACTTCTATTTGCATTGTGCTCTTCTCCTAATGGTTTTGGGAGGCCCGTGGGTAGGGTAAGGGTAGAAGTCACTGTGGTTGGGGTTGCAGATGCGGCATTGGCATCTGCTCTGCTGAATCAACATTTTGAGCCTCAAATAGTGAAAGTCTTTGAACAGACACTAAAGACCATCAACTTTAAGTGAATTCGAGAGTTTTATGAACAGACAGATGGAGTGGCCATGGGGTCCCCTCTTGTTCCAGGGATGACAAATCTATATACGTAACACTTTGAGAAGGGGGCCCTCCAAACTGCTTGCCAAAAGCCAAAGTATTTCTACGCTATGTTGACGATGTTTTTGTGGTTTGGGACCATTGCAGGTAGGCACTGGGTGAGTTTCTGTCTCCCATTCCTGGATTACTAATAAGGAAGGAGGCAGAAGGCGCATTAAACCATTCAGTATATCAGAAGAACTGAAGGAGTTATTTTGCAAAAATGGGTACAGCAAAGCTCAGATTAGGAGGGCGTTCAAGATGAGACAGGTCGTGAAAAATCTGGAAGGGGGATAAGAAGACAAAAAACTAGTCTTTCTTCCGTATTTGGGACCTATGTCAGCCGTAATTGAAAGCCTTCTGAAAAAATCGAATATAAAAACCGTCTTTCAACCATCGCCAGAGCCAAAAGAATGGCTTGGTTCTGTGAAAGATCCACTTGAGCTCAACATAGCAGGAACTTACAGCGTCACCTCTAACGCCGTCAACAGTACATTGGACAAACGCATCGATGTATTTCTAAATGCTGCGAGGAACGTATCAGGTATGTGTGGCTGGGACAGATGGGGAAATCGGCGACAGCAGAACACAACATCAAAGATGACCACACATTTTACTTCAAGAACACCAAGGTGCTCTGCTGAGCCACCGGTTATTGGGACAGCGTCATAAAAGACTGCATCGAAGTTCGGATTCACGAGAATCTTGTAAACAGAGACAAAGGATACCAACTGAGTGTGAAATGGAATCCTCGCGAGTCAGTGCCGGAATGCTCTGACAAAGATGCGAACGGCGCGCCTGTTGTCCAACCAGCGCTACTTCACCCCCCACCCTCCGGCCTCCATCTACCCAGCCCCCTTGGAACCAGGTAGAGGGGAGCAAACCACAGACATAAGCAGGGTGGAATCCATAATATCGCGACAATTGGTCAGATGTTGAGTATATCACTTGTCGTAAAGCGGTTTTATAATATTGCCACCCAGTTGGTACTCCAAGAGCTTTTCATCAACTGTATATGCCAGGAAAGTCTACATTCACAAATCATAATCTACTCATTAAGTCTGAGTTAAATTTAACTCGTTAACATAAGAATTACAATTAGGAACTATTTGTCTTGAAGCTGATGATGTTTAAATATTCCACCTTTGTTCATCCATTACTCGAAAATGATAACACTTAGCGACTTCCAACAAACTTCACATATAGCTTCGAACCCTTATGAAACTTTTTCTCGCTGACAGATCCCACAAAATGATGGAAGGGGAAAAGTTGATCTCTTGCTGGAACTACATTTTCTCTGTTTGTGGGGTCAAACTTTAGCATCTGCCAAGACGTTTTAATTTTTTACATGTTTACTGCTAATGCTATTCGCAACATATTTTTCATATATCTGCATATAGCACTGAATGTACCTGCAGCATAATATCACTGTACAGTAAATACTTCAAGAGATATAACGCCAGAACTAATGAGATCCGTCAAAAACGCGCTTCTAACTAAAATGGAGCGCAAATTACCTATCCTATAATCATCCAATATTTCGTAATGAAAGAACTTAGCGACTTCCAACAAACTTTAAGAATAATTCATTCCTTTCTAAACTTTCCCTAACATGCGTGATTATCATAAAGAAAAATGGAATTAGAGTGTTGTTATGATTGTTGCAGTGCATTGGGAAGAGCCTCGGCCGGGGATTTATACTGGTACCACATAAAAATAGCTATATTTGATTATTTCACGTTAACTTATCGATATTTTAATGCTACCGATTTTTAATTTTTTTACTAGGAAACAATTTACAAAATTAAATAGGATTATAAAAATTACTTCGTTATTTCCTTACCTTAATAGAATACTTGAAAATGGAATGCATCATCATCGTCATCATCATCATTATCATCAGCATTTCCCTCCCCTGGAGCGTCAGGAACAGAAGAACTGGAAGTGGATATCCATGAATATAACTGTGTTTTGTTCATGCTACTGAGCATATTTCTTGTAGGCACAAAATTTTGGCATAAGTTGCTGTCCTTCATACTCTGACTGGCAAGCAAACATGCATTCACCGTGGAAGTAACGAGCCTATTCCTATTTTTCACTTTTGTGAAATTCGTCTTACCAAAAACACTTTCTCAGTCAGCATTTGAGTGTAGAATGGATAAACATGAGAGTGCAAACTCTGGTGGGGCTAGGAATTCCCTTTCGCCAAATAAAGTTTTTATGTTGAACATGTTCCCCCAAAATACATTCGCTTCTGAAAAGTTCTTAATATTTTCGTCTATTTTTACGATAGGAGGTTTCCTCCAGTCATCTTCGATTTGTTGTAGATGCTTATCATCTGGAGAGACTATTCTTGGTAATTTCGACGTAAGAGGTATAAGACAGGGAGGCTTTTTCTCTTCTGTTGTTTGAAAGATTCCTTTTAGTCGTCAAACCTGCAAGCAATGGCCAGAAATCATCATCAAAGCTCCATCTCTTTTTCAGTTCTGAACATTCCATCTACATCATGCTGATAAATTAAGGATAATTGCAGAATGTGGTGTCACACAACGTGGCACTACACAAAACTGGCGCTAATAGCATGGGCACATAGGGAACACACAAGACACAGATCTGTAAGTCGACGGAATTGGTGATAAGTTGAGAAAACCATCCCGAAACACATGTGCTACAAAACGCCACTGTTTCCTGTGCATGTACCCCGACATCAATATGGGACACAATCACGATACACACGTACACAGGCCGCACAATGGGTTGGCATACTCTAGATCAGGTGGTCAAGCAGCTGCTGGAGTATAGCCTCCCATTCTTGCACCAGTGCCTGTCGGAGCTCCTGAAGTGTCCTAGGGGTTTGAAGACGTTGACTGAGAGCATCCCAGACGTGCTCGATGGGTTTTAGGTCTGGAGAACAGGCAGGCCACTCCATTCACCTGATATCTTCTGTTTCAAGGTACTCTTCCACGATGGCAGCTCGGTGGGGCCATCCGTTATCATCCATTAAGAGGAAGGTGGGACCCATTGCACTCTTGAAAAGGCGGACATACTGGAGCAAAATGATGTTCCGATGCACCTGACCCATTATAGCTCCTCTGTTAAAGATATGCAGCGGTGTACGTGTACCAATCATAATCCCATCCCACACCATCAAACCACAACCTCCATACAGGTACCTTTCAAGGACATTAAGGGGTTGGTATCTGGTTCCTGGTTCATGCCAGATGAAAACCCGGCGAGAATCACTGTTCAGATTATATCTGGACTCGCCCGTGAACATAACCTGGGACCACTGCTCCAATGGCCATGTACAGTCTTCTTGACACCAGGCTTTACGGGATCTCCTGTGACCAGGGGTCAGTGGAATGCACCTTGCAGGTCGCTGGGCAAATAAACCGTGTCTGTTCAGTCGTCTGTAGATTGTGTGTCTGGAGACAACTGTTCCAGTCGCTGCGGTGAGGCTACCTGCAGTACTCCGTGGCCATCTGTGGGCACTGATGGTGAGATATTGGTCTTCTTGTGGTGTTGTACATTGTGGACAGCCTGTACTATAGCGCCTGGACACGTTTCCTGTCTGCTGGAATCATTGCCATAACCTTGAGATCACACTTAGTGGCACACGGAGGGCCTGTGTTATGACCTGCTGTGTCTGACTGGGCCCCCGCTCGCTCTAGTATTCTACCCCTCTTAACGTCATCAATATGTGTTCTTTGAGCCATTTTCAACACGCAGTCACCATTAGCATGTCTGAAAACGTCTCCACACTTACTCACTGCAGTGTACTCTGACATGCACCAACACACCTCTGTGTATTTGGACTGCTGCAATCGTCACGCAGGTCAAATGCACCGCATGGTCATACCTCGACGTGATTTAAACCCGCAAACCGCCCACCAGAGCGTTGTTTCTCCATGTATCAGCATTACCCTTATTTATGAGCATGCGTCTACGTGAAATCCCTGCATTTGTGGCAAACGTTTTTCACAGCATTCCATTCATTATATGTTTCTGGTTTCTAACTGCCTTCAGAACTTCAACTCCTAAATGTATTTGGTTGTCAGGAAGAAACTTTGGCCTATTGTTGGAGTCAATGTCAACAGTTTATTGCTTACGACATACTGCCAGTTCATGTAGCAAAGCAACGGTTCCTTGCACCCTTCTATCATCTTTTCATGTAAACCAATAATAACAACTTTACCACTCAGGAAATACTTATTTAAATCCGTAAATTTCGATAAAATATAGACCAAATGTAAATAAAATAAAATAATTTTGAAAAATTGTCATTTAAGAAACTGTGAATTTCTTCTGCCACAACCAACTTCTTTTCTAGATATTTAGAATTTAAAATAGAGATGCAAAACTTTCCATTCTTCTAAGACTCTCACTATAATGGTCTGGATAGATAGCGATCTTGTCTGTGGTGAATGCAAGAACTTACTAGTTTTGACATCTAAAAACTTTCGAAATTCATCCAGTTGTGCCTGTTATGAATGGTCCTAGCTAGTTCTTCACAATGCCTAGGAAGATCAGCGCACTCTCCGCTGCAGAGTGAAAATCTCATTCTGGTCTAGGAAGATATTTACAAACTTGACTGGCTCACATGTAAAGCGAGTGACATATACTTTTGAGAATAATTAGTCTAGGACATTTTTCAGTTAATCGAGTAGCAACCGAGTTTCTTGACCCCATTATAGAATCACAAACTTCAGAAGCAAATCCTATATTATTGTTTTCAGAAACATTGTACTCAGAAAATGAAAGCATTAGATTACAATAAACGTTTGTAGTTTTACACCTTCGTTAGCCTTATTAGGTTCACCCTGCTTAAAAATTTCACAAAGATTTCAAAATTTACTTTCAGTTTTATTTGTGTCTTTATCAAAATATCTAACCATGACGACGTTTTAACAGATTCTACATCTGTGAACTCATCATTAAGAACACTGAATTTTGTATGCCGCAGTTTTTCTGCAAGTTCCCTGTTATGATTTTTGCCTATCACATTCTTTAAGATCTGAGAACATTTAGTGCAGTGCAAATGTATAGCGTCGGCGATTTTAGAATCAGGAAAGTATCTCTTAACTACATCCTCTGGGTCATCTACAACATTAAAAAAAAGAAAGACTGTGTTCTGCTACGGTCCTGCCTATTTGATTTCAGCAATGTGAATCTCATCATTTAGAGACATATCAGTTGTAGCTGATTTCACAAATGTGTTCAAAATTATCTGGCTTTTAGATGACACTTCCTTAACTTTTTTGCATGCTTTTCACTTTCAGTTTTTTTTTAACACATCCCAATCCAGATACAACAGTTACGTTACAGATTGTACATCTAGCACTTTCAGAGTGCGAATCATCAGTGCACAATCAACCTTTAATCCGAGGAATAGTTTTTCAGACTTCTCTGTATTTTATTTTCATTGGCGTCTTACATTTAAATGCACCTGCTTGGGAGTACTAGGACAACTATCATTGTTTCCACTTAACACCTTATAAATCACTCACTGTCCTCACTAAGTCAACAAGTCAACCGTAATCATTTTCACTTATGTGCAGGATGCAAAGCAGTCAATATGATGAATTCCCCAGCGGATCCATCTTGGGGATAACCTAACTTGGCTTGTGCAGCTGCAGCATTATGTAATTGTGGAATCCCACAGCTGGACAGACTGGCATGTAGGCGCTGAAAATTGTATTTGTGAAATAAATTGTCAAAATTTATATAAATCATAAAAATTAAAACAATAAAAAGATGAAATTTGAACTATAGTAAGCATTTCAAGAGGTAGTACAATAGATGTGCGATCCAAAGTGTAGATCATATCTTCATACACCATCATAAATTATCGTATATGTCTGATCCAGACTGTAGTGTTGGCAATACTGTTGATGTCACATGCTGTATTGAACACAAAAAGAGCTGACTCTCTTCATCGTTCAGTTCACAACACAATAGGTGAACACGATTTTCAAATAATACATTCACCTCAACTAGAGAACAGGAACGTTAGCATGAATAAACTTTAAAACTTACTGAAAAACTGTAATAGCTGTTCTTCCAAGTTCTTCTTCAACACCCCCAAAAATGAGACAACTTGCTGATATACAAACAAAAAACAATCTGAGGACAGCCAGCACTGAATCCAGTAACTTCTATAGTCAACAGCGTTCATACAGATATCTTAACAATACAAATCTTTAAATTATTTTCAGGTGATCTGTAATTAGAAATGGTGGGCAGCTATTTGAGGATCAGATGAACTAAAGCGGAACTTCATTTTCCTTCGGTCCTATAAATATTGTCCTAAAAATAAATGTTGTTTCAGAACAACAGTACATTAAAAATCTCTTGAATATGCTTCAGTATTTGTTAAGTTTGTTGTTGTAAAATGACGAAAAACGTAATATTGGTGGCCAAAGATGTAATTTAATTGATTACATTCTTGTGTGGAAAAATGAACTGAAATTATCATGTGGCACTGATGACCGGGAAGCCCCATCCAAGAAAGTTCGGCTGCTGGGTTGCAAGTCTTATGTCAGGCGACTCCACATTGGGCAACTTGCGTGTTGATGATGATGAGGACAACACAACACCCAATCCACCGGTGGAGAAAAATCTCTAACCCAGCCAGGAGTCGAACCTGGGCCTTCTGCATGCTAGGAAAACATGTTATAACACAGCTAAGTGGGGGGACTTGTTTGGAAAAAGAAGTATTCTGAAAGAACTGGTTTGTAAATTTTCCTTTATAGCTTATAGATGGCTGAGACTAAGTTACCTTTCAATAATTTTGCAAATTTTCCAGCTTTTTGTTCTGAGTGGTAGTTTGTTTTACCAGACAAGCAACGTGTTTCGAATATCCATTCAAATTTCGGATTTATGTGCTTAATTTGTAAATTACTTATTCCTGGAAGAGAGAGTTTAATTTGTATGTTATTGACGATGGCAACCCACCATAACTCACTTGGGAGAGAGAGAGAGAGAGAGAGAGAGAGATAGAGAGCGAGAGAGCGAGCGAGTGAGAGAGAGAGAGAGCACTCTTATTTGACATTGAAATTTACAGAACATAATTCTGTTAAATCCTAGATCCGTTTAGAAGCCCTAAGACCAAAAAAGAGAGAAAAAAATAATTGCCCATGATAGGATGCTAAACTGTCACTTCATTACTTTACTTCATAGCTCCATGCCCATTACCATTATGCCACACTGTATTGTCGAAATGTTGGCCTATATATTATAGCTTAAACCTTATGAAAGGTTCAGCTGCACATATTCATTATATGATTTATTATAACAAACCATAGCAAGAGCGGCATGCTTTTAGAAACTTCCAGTGTGTCATTGCCTTAAAATAACATACATTCATAGCAAACAAGGTACAACAAGAAAACCATTAACTTCAGAATTGCCAATATGTTATGTCTCATGCATCAGGCATCGAACACTAACAAAAGCCGATAGCAGATACTGTAATCTTCAATATATAGCACAACACCTGATTATCAAACATTACAGCTCACAAACAGACAATAACACATTACATTCAGATTGGAATGTTTATACAGGACGTCTATTCATGCCTCCTACAACACTTGCGAAATTATTAATGATTGTAAAAAGGTTATCCAATAAGTATTCAGCAACTGCTGATGAAATACCAGATATTATCATCAAAACAAGTTCAGTATTTATCACTGAATCATTAGTAGAAATGTTCAAGTCATCATTCATGATTGGTGTATTCCTGAAAAATCTGAAAATGGCAAAAGTAGCATTATTGTACAAGAAAGGAGACAACTGTGGGGCTCAAAACTATAGGACTGTACAGGCATTGTCAGGCTTTGACAAGATTCTTGAAATAACTGTTTCTTAGGAGACTAACTGCCTTCCTAAATAAAGAATCGAAAGTTACTGATTCACAACATTTATTCAGAACTGGCAGCCCAACACAGTCAGATATTTTAACCTTCCTAGATGAAATTCTAACTGCAGCAGATAATAAGCAACATGTTTCTGGAGTATTCTTTGACCTTAGTAAAGCTTTCAGTGTAGTTGATCAAATGTTCAAATGTGTGTGAAATCTTATGGGACTTAACTGCTAAGGTTATCAGTCCCTAAGCTTACACACAGCCGGGACCTGCCGCATGGTCCATGACTGCAGCGCCTTAGACTGCTTGGTTAATCCCGTGCGGCCTAGTTTATCATGACATCTCATAGCAGAAGTTAAGTAATTATTGAACACGAGGCCTACCGAACAGATGGGTCCATTCTTACTCACATGATCGTCAGCAGATCACTCAAATAAAATACAAAGATAAAAAGTGCATAATTTTTTTTTATTTTTATAGTAATCCACAAATAAATCAGGTATGGAGCTCTCAAGGGTCAATCCTTCAGCACATTATTATCATTCTTTATGTTAACGATATAGCAGAAAAATTAACTTGGAGGACAACAGTACTTATTACAGATGGACAAGATATCGTAATTAAGTCATGCGCTGATGAAATCCAACAAAAAAACAGCTGCAGATATAATTCAAAATTAAACACCATGGTTCATAACAAATAAGCTGATAATAAATTCTGAAAAAACTTTGTCTCCCAATTGCCACACTTCACAGAAACTCCACCAACATCGATATTAACATTAAAAAAAAACTGTCTTATCTATGAATTGACAAAATTTTTCGATATGCATATCCAGGATAACCAGATATGGGAGACACACTTGGATAATGTAAATACCAAGTTAATTACACTCACATATGCTGTAAGAATCCTCTCACAAAATATAATCCATGCATCAGTGATCACAGTGTACCACTGCAGAATCAATTTCATACTGATATATCGGATTATATTTCTTGGGGGGAAATTCCATATGTTGCAGAAAGACATTCAAACTAAAAAAACATTGTTAGAATAATAACATATACTAAATACAGAGAAGCTTATAGACTAATGTTTAATAGTCTCAGTATACTGTCTGTTCCTTGTTTATATACATACAAAGTACTTATTTTCATAAAAGTAAATGTTTTCAAGCATAATAGTGATTTCCACTATCATGATCAGATCAGATACAGCAGGAAACAGACCAATTATAAGGCTACCCTACACTTCATAATCAAATGCACAAACCCATGACAATGACCTAGTGCATGTCTTCTGTACTGTAACTTAGATCTCGTGAAGGCTTTAAGCATCAATGATGCTTAATTGTAACAAATCACACCAAGAATGATGTGTTATTAAAAAACTTCAGTGTATCATTGCCCTGAAATGGCATACTTTCATAACACACAAGCTATGATATGTAATTAAGGCCAGTTCACACTGGCTGTCATGGCAGTGTCCCATCACAACACCATCATGACGAGGTGTATTCACACTGATTATCATGTCACAGCATGGCACATCACGTCAATTCAAGTCACATGATCTCAACTCATATGGCTGCCCTCAAGTGTTTTTTCATGAGAATGCGACCTTCTAAATCTGTTTTCAACTGTTTTTACCCAAGAAGTGCGTGTATATCATGTGACAGGTTATGTAGGTGGATGCTGGAGTCCACATTTGTATGAAAATGACATGTATTGGACTCAAATGATTTGCAGCTTGTAGCTATTGTATCTATATTAGAGAAGGAAGACAGAAGTGCAAAACAACACGAAAAAGTTTGGGTCTGAAAAATGTCATTATGAGAGTTTTAGACACTATACAAGTAGCTTGAGGAAGAGAAATCTATATTTTATACTTTAGAATGCCGAAGCATCTGGTTCTTCGTTTGTTTCATCATATTACACTCAGAAATACTAAAAGAGACATAGTGTTATGAGCTGCCCTAACATCCTGTGAGACACTGTTTTTTTTAAAGTTAAGTTTAGTGGCTAGTCCAGGACAAATTTTTGTACAATAGTCATATCTTCAGTACCTTTCCCTTCAAGGTATAAAGTTTTCTCTGCATCACATATTTGGCTCTTAATACACTAAAGCGTCAAAGAAACTGCTATAGGTATATGTATTCAAATACAGAGATTTGTGAACAGGCAGACTACAGTGCTGCCTGTATAAGACAAGTGTCTGGTGCAGTTTCTAGATCGGTTACTGCTACTACAATGGTAGGTTATTGAGATTTAAGTGAGTCTGAATGCAGAAGCAATGGAATGCAGCATCTCCGAGGCAGTGAAGAATTGGGGTTTTCCCATACGACCATTTCACGAGTGTTCTGTGAATATCAGCAATCTGTAGAACATAAAGCCTCCGACATCGCTGGGGCTGGAAAAAGATCCTGCAAGAACAGGACCAACGACGACTGAAGAGAATCATTCAGCATGACAGAAGTGCACCCCTTCCGCAAATTGCTGCAGATTTCAATGTTGAGCCATCAACGAGTGTCGGCGAGCAAACCATTCAACGAAACATGATCGATATGTACTTTCAAAGCTGATGGCCCACTTATATACCCTTGATGATTGCACGACACAATGCTCTACACCTCGCCTGGATCCATCTACACCGACACTGCAGTATTGATGACTGGAAACGTGTTGCATGGTCGGACGAGTCTCGTTACGAAATGTATCGAAAGGATGGGTGTGTATGGGTATGGAGATAACCTCATGAGTCCATGGACTATGCATGTCAGCAGGAGGCTGTTCAGGCTGGTGGAGGCTCTGTAATGGTGTGGATCATGTGCAGTAGGAGTGATATGGGGCCCATGATACCTCTGGATACAACTCTGAGAGGTGATACGAATGTAAGCCCCCTGTCTGGTCGCCTACATCCATTCATGTCCATTCTTCGTTACGACGGACTTGGGCAATTCCAGCAGGACAACGCGACACCCCACACGTCCAGAATTGTACGGAGTGGCTCCAGGAACGCTCTTCTGGTGGCCACCAAACTCCCCAGACATGAACATTATTAAGCATATCTGGGATGCCCTACAATATGTGTTCAGAAGAGAACTCCACTTCCTCATACTCTTACGGATTTTTAGACAGCCCTGCAGGATTCATGGTGTCAGTTCCCTGCAGCACTACTTCAGACATTAGTCGAGTCCATGCCACATCACGTTTCGGCACTTCTACATACTTGGGGTTCCTACACGATATTAGGCAGCTGTGTCCATTTCTTTGGCTCTTCAATGTAGTTCAAGTGCCTCATTTGTACCGAGCGAGGTGGCACAGTGGTTAGACACTGGACTCGCATTCAGAAGGACGACGGTTCAATCCCGCGTCCGGCCATCCTAATTTAGATTTTCCATGATTCCCCTAAATCACTCCAGGCAAATGCCGGGATGGTTCCTCTGAAAGGGCATGGCCGACATCCTTCCCTATTCCGATGAGACCGATGACCACGCTGTCTGGTCTCCTTCCCCAAACCAACGAACCAAACCAACCAACCTCATTTGTACTCGTGTTAACGAGTGAAACCACGTAAATAATTGATCACTGATGCTTGCAAACTGTTTAACACACAATCCAGAAAGCTACTTAGAAAAAATAATCCAGCCACAAACACATATTTAAATAAACGACTGTCAGTGTCTGTAGGTTTCAGTCCACTTCTTTATGAAATCCTACAAATGCCTGACAACACACAAATAAATTCCATCTACTAATCAATCTGATTCTACTCATTTATTTATAAAATATTAAATACAGTACCAGTATGTATAAAAATCCACTTTATAAATGTAGTAGAGTGCATACAATTTAGTACATTCATGTCATACAATTTAGACTGCTGCCTCACTGCGTCAATTCATATTTCGTCATTTATTATAAATTTTAACAAAATGAATGTCAAAACTAAACATTTTATAACAAACAAAGAACAATAAACGAGTGATATCCAACATAAAAACTACGACAAAACGAAATACAGATATTTGCACATGGCTGTATATCAGGAGGAAATGAGCTTGGGTGTCATGTGATCAACAACAGATGTATGATGTCAATCATCAAAACCTTCTTCCTAAGGAACCTCGACCGTTCTGTGACGTGATGTGACAGGAGGCCGCCATTAGAAATGCATTGTAAAATGTTTTGACAGGACAGGACGTGATGTGACATGACAGCCTGCGTGAACTAGCCTCTGTGGGAACCAGCATGATGTTTCCCAACCACCTAGCATCGAATGTAAACGAAAGGCGATAGCAGTTCCTGCAGTCTTCGATAAGTGTGTGTGACGTCAAAATGATGTAATGTTTGCAGAAAGTCTTGTGAACTGAAGTTAACCCCTGTTGGTTATGCTCCAAAGATGGTGCTGAAATGAGACAGAGATGAAGCAATTTCTAAGAAGATGATGTAAGAAGAAAGAAATCAGCAGTTGATATCTCGGAAATACAATATTTGTCACAAAAATAACACTATTTATCATAACAAGTAACAATTTTGGGCATAAAACACAGTTGCTCATCATAATGTAGATGTATAGTTCCACATCTCTGATCATGAATGAAAATTCAAACTTTGCACCAAAATAAAATTGTATTATTTCTCAAAATAGATAAGATTTTGAACACAGAACAAACATGATAGTACTGTTGTGGTTTAATAGTTCTACATTTTTAAAATTATTCATTGTTTGCATATTGGTACTATCGATAAAATTTGTGGATTAAGCATCATTTGTTGATGATCAAAGTTTGATCGTTGTGCCACACATTACAATCACAATTGATCTTCAAATTAAATATTTTTGTATCTAAATTGTCTCTAGCACTTATTAAAACACACATTGCTCACCTATTGACACTACTCATATAAAATGTAGGTTATTAGATGTGTAGTTCAGTGTTGTTACCATCCATTAATAGTAGGCAATACATTCATCGAAATACATGAAATTTGTTCTATAATATTGAAAAATGCATAAGCACTACTGCTGATCCAACTTACACCTTAAAGTGCACTAGCGTACAAGGATTACCAAAGTAAACAATTTTACTAGCACATCTAAATTCGTCAGTAACTGGTGTTTAAGACCGACTGCAAATGCATCCAAACATTATAGTGACCCCATATTTGGGTATGAATCACATCTTACAGGTCAAAATATTATCATCTCCTGTTTTCACAGTTGGAATTACATGACTCTGCAATGAAATAGCATAATGAACTTTCATTATCTCAATCACGGTGACCACCATTACTCCAAATGTATGGTTACTACTATGGTGTTGATGATGATATTCAGTTTACACACTGGGGACAATGATGATCAGTTTGCAGGATGGCTGTCATTACCCTGGACAAGGAATCATACAAATCTTAACATGGCCTGCCCCACATCATTCAGCTAGTCCCAAATAGTTTGCAGTAATTCCAACTACTTCTGACCAGCTCAAACAAGTAACATTTCCATGTTATAGCAGATTTATGAGTGACTGCCATCACTCCTGGTTACTGTTGGGGTGGGCGATGATCATCAACTGATGTGGTGACTGTTGTTACCCTGCCCCTGCATTGTGATGACTGTCGTTACCCCCAGATACTACTGAATGGGGCAGTGATGGTCATAGTGGCTGTCATTACCCATGCTCATGTATTTATTTTCTTATAAAAATATGAACTGCTTGTTGTCATTTCTCATAGGGAACTTGTGAGTTGGCATCCACTTCTGCCATTAAATATATGCTGAAGCTGCATACTAGCAGTATTACAAACTGCAGAGTGTAATAAGCAATTTCATAAACAGTTGTCAGAAATGCTTGAACAGTGAAGGGAGATAGTTCCAACATTTCCTTGGTTAATATAAATGAGTAATATACTTTTCTGTTTAAGTGCTTATGTTACAAATGTCACTGTCACTCATGCCAAGAATACTGCAGCCAGCCTTGCCAGGTTGCGAAAGCATTTGCGTTAAATATTGATCACCCTGTATATTATAATGTGGAACCCTATTAATGTAAGCATTACAGGGGCGGATTTATTTGGAGGAAATTTATTCTGGTGTGTAAATCAGAGAGATGAGGATGATGATGATGATGAATCAGATGTGGAAATAATTTTCGTAATTTTTTATGTTATGTCAACATATGTGAGGCTGTACAGTATTTACAGAAGTGGAATGTTATAACACAATGAAGTGTGTTTCTGAGTCTGTGTGTATGTGTCTGTGTGTGTTTTTTTGTGTGTGTGGGTGTGGGTGTGTAGGTAGTTGGGTGGGTTGTGAGGGGGCACCAGTATATGCAATTCAGAGGCAAATATATTTGAATGTAATGAAATTTTATATCACTTAGAGGCAAATATCTTTCAACTTGACCCCAATTCTGGTGAAACTTACATATTTTTTTCTGACAATACCACATATCTTCTAACTTAGTACCATTTTTACACAATTCAAGTTATTGACTACCTCACCTACTACGCTGAGATCTGCTGATCTGCTGGATGGGTAGGGGGACAAGAAAATGGGGAAAGGAGGGGACAGAGGGTGCAGGTACAAAGCACAGCTAGGCTAGCACTGACACACCCACAATCTTGCATTTTTTAAATTTCCCATAACTCTGTTTCATATTTTTGAAATTCCCACCAATGCTGCACAAACATTGTGTGTGTGTGTGTGTGTGTGTTTTGCTGACAATTTTTAGATGTGTAAATACTGCAAGTTACATCCTTTACACATTTTTTAGATAAATATTTCTGAACATTAAACAAAAAAATCAGATTGTTTGGATACTTTTGTACACCACCAAAGTGGCTAATCTTGGGCTACACTGTGTCTTCATTTTAATTCTCGCTGAAATGTTGTGATTTGATTGGGTGTTTCATTCTAATACTATCTGATGTTGGTGGAACAGTGGAAAGGAAGCCCATGGGAGAGGGCTAATTGGAGGCTATGGGTATGACATGTCATGTGAGTGGTAAGGAGGGCAAGGCTTGTTATGTGATACATTAGCTGCCACAGCTGCCACCATATTGAATTATTTGACTTCCCATCACTACCAACGACTGTAGTGCTTTGACACCAGTGCCGACTAGTGTCAGAAATTTGAACTAGGCACCAAAGGCATATATATATCAAGCTCTGGTGATGTATCAAGTACTTCAGGACAGTATTGTGATGTGGTGAACTTAGGATATAATTTTATAACTATAGCACAACAGTTCTTGGAACAATAATCTTTCTTCTTACTTTACTATCTAAAAAGATGACACATAGCAACAAAAACTTCATAGAGTAAAAGAATGAAAAAAAAAAGAAACTCTTAGAAGCAAAGAATTTCACACAACACAAAACCAAGCATCATAATAGGAGAGGACAGGAAACACACAGTTCTGATTTATTTTCTTTAACATTTCTCCCAAAATCAATCTGTGGTGCACCAAACAACTTTTAAATAAAAAATACAGGGTTAAAACACATTAGTTACAAATTCCTATTTTACTACACATTGCTTTAAATTTGCTTGATTTTAAAGGCTTTGGAAACCTTTCAAAACACATATATTCCACATTGATACCCCTATTCTGATAGAGTTCCCACTAATATATATATAATATAATATCGTACTTTGCTGTGCTTCGAGATGGAACTCTGGATTTTTCACTAATTTAATGGTACTTGCAATGTCAGTGAACAATACAGGCATGTTTCTTTTTCCACTGATCTACAAAAGCAGTCTGTTATACCATACTAATTCCTAGACTCCTTCACTTGCAGCAACGAACTCTGGTTCAGTGGTGGATAATGCAACTGATTTCTGCAGTTGAGATGTCCACGATACAGCTATATTGCCAATCATTGAAAGAAAACCATTTGTTGATTGTCTCATTTTAGTGTTGACAGTAATGTCAGCATCAGCATAGGCACAAAGTATACCGCCAGATGAAGTACAGAAGAAACCAAGTCCGACGTACCACGAAGATATCTGAAAATGTGTTTTACAGCGTTCCAATCAGAGGAAATGGGTTTAGCCATAGATTGAGCTAACCAGCTCGAACAGCTGAAACAGCTGAACAGCTTGAAACAGCGTAGGTGAGATCTGGATGAGCAGAGAATTCCAGGTACATTAATAATCCCACAGCTGGACAAGAAGGAATGTTGTTGTCTAATTGTACCTCATCACAGGGAGTGTTTAATGGTTTCGAAACAGCCATGTTACAATGATGTAAAATCTGCTGTACATAAGATCGCTGTGAAATAAACAAGCCAGGCTCTCGTTGCTCTATTTGTGTGCCTAAAAATGGGTATAAAGATCCCACTATTATTTTGAATTCTGACTTTAACATATCTAAAAATGAATTAACTGCACATTGAGTTGTTCCTGCGATAAATCCATCACAGACATAAGTAGCACTCAGCAAATTTTCTGTTTTGCTTTGTCGAATGTAAATGCAAGGATCTACTGCAGAACTAATGAAGCCATTTTTTTCGTGAATGAATGAAAGTCATTATTCCAGCAACGAGATGACTGCTTAAGTCCATATCACGATTTCTTGAAGTGACAAACACGACCTGACCTGTCATAGAACCCTTTTGGTTGAGTCCAGTGCAGAATGGAGAAAAATTGTGTCACTAAATTTTAACCCTGGATAACTGATGCCAGTAGGGATCAAAATTACTAATGTTGTGTAGGTCGACAATGCACAATTTTTAAACTATGGAAACTTGGCACCACGCGCTCCGATTGCCCGTGGGGTTGCCCTGTTGCCAGATGGTCTGAACAACACAAGACCATGAATGCTTTGCCTGCCGGAAATCGCGATGTATCCAAGCCGCGTGTGCGTATCCCATTGGGGCAGTGACAGGGCGAGGACGTTTGTATGTGTGAACCGACAGCCATAGCGCTGCCCGTCAACCGACGAACGGCAACAGGGCAATGACACTGCCAGTCGGAGCGCATGGTGCCGAGTTTATGTAGTTTGAAAATGGTGCGTTGTCGACCTACACAACATTTGTAATTTTGATTCCTACTGGCATCAGCTATCCAGGATAAAAATTTCGTAACACAATTTTTCTCCACCCTGTATATTTCTGTATTCAAGTTACCATACAAAAATGCAGTCCTAACCTCTAATTGACCAAGTTTAAAACTTTATTCTGCTGCAATCGCTGTTGCAGCATGAATAGCGACACAACGAGCAACTAGACTAAAAGTTTCATCATAATCAAGTCCGACACATTAAAACATACCGTGCACAACCAACAGAGCTCGGTACCTATCAATCGATCCATCAGGTCTATATTTAATACAAAGTGCCCTTCGATTATCGATAACACGTTTTCCTTTGAGAAATTCTGCAAAGGCCTAGATATCATTTTCTTCAAATGCCTTCATTTCTTCTTTCATTGCATTAAACCATTTATTGGAATTACTGTTTTCCATAGCTTCATTGAAGTTTGTTGGTGCAAGCTCTTCATGGATTGCTTTTGTCAGGCAAATTAATGTGTTTACTTCTTGAGACTGGTAAGGATGGTTTGCTAATTTGCAGTTACTAATTTTCACTGAGGGACGTATTTCACGAACTGGACATCGGTTTGGTAACGCATCCAAATATTCTTGGCCATTAGTCTAAATCTGATCAACAGTAGATTCACTTTGCTCTTGTTTCTTCTCGTATGGAATTACATTCCAACTTAGAATGAAATTTCTTTGGCAAATAAACAAAGGATTTTGATCCAAATATGCTTAAATAGTTGAAACTGTTAAACACTTTGCCAGTGTACAATTCGAAAGATGTTTTACCTTCAACAGTAAGACTGAGTAGAAAAATGCCTGTCACATGCATGAACCCAAAATGATTTAGGTAACTTGCTAGACTATTGAGGGAGCTACGACGATTTGCTTGTTCAGCAACACCATTTTGCTCAGGAGTGTCTGGACAAGTAAGACGAAACTCAATACCACGGTCTCGTGGGACTGAAGCTGCGACGTTACAATTAAACCCTCCTCCACCATCAGCTGAAATACCTTTACCTTATGACCAACGGCCTCACGCTCCTTCAAAAGTGTTTTCAAACTGTCAGCCACTTCAGATTTACACTCCTGGAAATTGAAATAAGAACACCGTGAATTCATTGTCCCAGGAAGGGGAAACTTTATTGACACATTCCTGGGGTCAGATACATCACATGATCACACTGACAGAACCACAGGCACATAGACACAGGCAACAGAGCATGCACAATGTCGGCACTAGTACAGTGTATATCCACCTTTCCAAGCAATGCAGGCTGCTATTCTCCCATGGAGACGATCGTAGAGATGCTGGATGTAGTCCTGTGGAACGGCTTGCCATGCCATTTCCACCTGGCGCCTCAGTTGGACCAGCGTTCGTGCTGGACGTGCAGACCGCGTGAGACGACGCTTCATCCAGTCCCAAACATGCTCAATGGGGGACAGATCCGGAGATCTTGCTGGCCAGGGTAGTTGACTTACACCTTCTAGAGCACGTTGGGTGGCACGGGATACAAGCGGACGTGCATTGTCCTGTTGGAACAGCAAGTTCCCTTGCCGGTCTAGGAATGGTAGAACGATGGGTTCGATGACGGTTTGGATGTACTGTGCACTATTCAGTGTCCCCTCGACGATCACCAGTGGTGTACGGCCAGTGTAGGAGATCGCTCCCCACACCATGATGCCGGGTGTTGGCCCTGTGTGCCTCAGTCGTATGCAGTCCTGATTGTGGCGCTCACCTGCACGGCCTCAAACCCGCATACGACCATCATTGGCACCAAGGCAGAAGCGACTCTCATCGCTGAAGACGACACGTCTCCATTCGTCCCTCCATTCACGCCTGTCGCGACACCACTGGAGGCGGGCTGCACGATGTTGGGGCGTGAGCGGAAGACGGCCTAACGGTGTGCGGGACCGTAGCCCAGCTTCATGGAGACGGTTGCGAATGGTCCTCGCCGATACCCCAGGAGCAACAGTGTCCCTAGTTTGCTGGGAAGTGGCGGTGCGGTCCCCTACGGCACTGCGTAGGATCCTACGGTCTTGGCGTGCATCCGTGCGTCGCTGCGGTCCGGTCCCAGGTCGACGGGCACGTGCACCTTCCGCCGACCACTGGCGACAACATCGATGTACTGTGGAGACCTCACGCCCCACGTGTTGAGCAATTCGGCGGTACGTCCACCCGGCCTCCCGCATGCCCACCATACGCCCTCGCTCAAAGTCCGTCAACTGCACATACGGTTCACGTCCACGCTGTCGCGGCATGCTACCAGTGTTAAAGACTGCGATGGAGCTCTGTATGCCACGGCAAACTGGCTGACACTGACGGCGGCGGTGCACAAATGCTGCGCAGCTAGCGCCATTCGACGGCCAACACCGCGGTTCCTGGTGTGTCCGCTGTGCCGTGCGTGTGATCAATGCTTGTACAGCCCTCTCGCAGTGTCCGGAGCAAGTATGGTGGGTCTGACACACCGGTGTCAATGTGTTCTTTTTTCCATTTCCAGGAGTGTATTTCGCATTAAATACATCCGAACGAAAAGAGAATAATCATCTTTGAAAATCAAAAGACATTGGTCCATTAACATCTGCATTGACCAATTCACCGACAGTTGCAGTGGGATTTGCCAAGAACACATCCATCACAAAACGATATGGTATCATGGCACTTAACCGATATACCAAAACGAGAGGAACATCTCGTACATGACGTTTCTCTTGACGACAGAGTATCTCATGCCAACAGTGTACTTGTTCTTCTGAAGTTGCTAAGTTAATCATTACTTCTGGATCCGGAGGGCAGATTCTCCTGTTCATAGTGTATACTGAACCAGCCAGTCTTCCTGTCCCGACTATTTCACTATATAACACCTTTGTTATCATAAGTCACATTATATCCACGTTGTGCAGTTTGGTGGACAGAGAAAAGTTGGTGCCTGGCATCAGGTACATACCAGACGTTTTCAAGCAAAGCACGTGTCCACCTTTTGTTTGAGATTATTTCAGTATGAATACTGCCAGTCCCATGTCCAAAAATAACTACTTTGCCAGCTGTCTGTACACACTGTGAAATAGTACACTTTTCGAATGTAGTGAAACGCCATTTATTTCGTGAAATATGATGTGTCGTGCCAGAGTACGAAGTCCAAGAATATGCACTATCAAAATTAACATTAAACAACAAGTCAGTGGCAAGAAAAGTATTTTGTTTGCTGCTCACTTTTAAATTGGAACTCGAATTATTATTGTTGTTAGCTGTCGCTTTTACTTCTTCTGAGGCCATGTGCTTCCGATAGGTTGCGATAATATGTCCAACTTTCTTGGAATACTGATGTATACGACTTCCTTCTTTGACTTACTCCCCTCTGCTGAAAATTTCTTCTGTTTTTGATGTTGATCGTCCGATTTTGATTTTACGTAGAAAGCACCAGTTGCCTGCGTAGCTAGAGAATTCTCAATCGAGCGCAAATTCTCAATAAAAAGCTTTGTCATCTGCTCAGTTTCATTAACACGATATCAGTGCGACCTGCAAATATATTCGGATTCTAATGTTTCGAAAATGCGATGATTGAGTGGCGAAAGGGGGAAAGTAGCATTTGGATTAATTTTGTTCAATTCACTGCACAACTCATGGAAAATGTTTGCAAGTAGCGACGTGTGTTTTGTTACAGACGTGACGACATGTTTCAAAGAAACAATCGAACAACGTGTATACCTGCTGCAATGAAGATTGTTCATACACTGACGTAATGGTGTCCCAAATTTCTTTTGCATCAGTCTTCTTTCTTACATGAATAGCAGATTCCTCTTCAAGTGTAGTTCTAAATGATATGAGCTTCCCGAGCATTGTCTCGTTGCCAACGCCGATATGCGTCAGACGGTTTGTCTCCTTCCGCTAATGACGGACGCTGACGTGTACCACCTATAATCGAATAAAGAGAATGTTCCTTTAAACAAAGTTGGATCTGTCATTTCCATGTTTCCCGCTGATCTTCACTTAACAACTTGCGAATGTTTGCACGATTACTGTCATCACTCAACTGAAGCGTTGTGTCTACCATACCACAAATCTTGCTGTTTCACGAGTATCCTAGTAAATAGAGAAATAGTCTAGCGAACGAATATTAAAACTCTCACAACCTAAAGCATTCAAACCTGAGCCCATAACCTGTTTTGGTGAATTCAGATATAATTTTACAGCAAGAACACAACACTTTTAGGAACAGTGATATCTTTCCTTTCACATCTAAAAAGACGACATATAGCAACATAAACTTCACAGAGTAAAAGCATGAAAAAAAAGAAACTCTCAGGAGCATGACATAAATCCAAGCACCACTGTCGGAGAGACCAGGAAACACACAGTTGTAAACTTTATTGTTGGTACAACTGAAGTTAATACCAGCACTCTCAGTGATTCAGTGCTCACTCATTATTGACAATTAACTAGGTTGGGTCTAGAGGAATGTTCGATACTAGCCGTCGGCTTTGACTTGTGACGTAATAGCTGCTGTGTCGTCACGTTTTGGTGTGTATTTTGAATTGAATTCCTGTGTAGCTTAACATTCATTCTATCGATCGTAATATAGCTGGTTTGTACAGAAAGTAATTTATTAACGTTTGCACTGAATTTGATATTGCTTTTCATGTATTAGTGTTGTTGTTGTTGTGGTCTTCAGTCCTGCGACTGGTTTGATGTAGCTCTCCATGCTACTCTATCCTGTGCAAGCTTCTTCATCTCCCAGTACCTACTGCAGCCTACATCCTTCTGAATCTGCTTAGTGTATTCATCTCTTGGTCTACCTCAACGATTTTTACCCTCCACGCTGCCCTTCAGTACTAAATTGGTGATCCGCGGGAACGTGGAACAACATACATTTCACATTTTACTATTGTGAAATTGAGTGATGAATGGAGGGAACGAATGAGTGTTATCAGTTTTTCCAGACGGTAAAATTTAATTGTTTGCTGTTACAAGTGTAGTGTTTGTGGTAACGACGTGACATTTTCTAAAGTTTCGAAGAAACACATGAGTGATTTGTTTATGTGGCGCTGCGCAAAAGATCGAGTGTGGCGGTCTGTTCGTTAGGGGGACGTGGTTTGAGAAATCAAGGTTTCCTATGAAAAGTATTGTATTACATTCTTACTTTATTGTTTAAGATCTTCTAATTAGCTTTTTGCTCATGAGACAGAAACACTTCGTAAAACTCTTATAGGCTGGTATTCGTTTTGTTCTGATTTTGTTACGAGAAGGGGTAAAATTGGTGGACCGGGGGCTATTGTACAAATTCGCAATTTGAAAAAAATGGGGGGTGAGAGAGGGCAACACGTTTTTTGACCATGGGTGCGGGAGATAGTTGTATTCTCCAGACGAGATTTTTATGGTAATTACAAATATGACAACTTGTGCTATGTCTCAGTTAGTAAAATGTTATGTAGCAGATGGGTCAGTCATAATGTCAGATGGATGGGCTAGTTATAAGGAATTAGACGAGACTGGGTTCCTGCATTTGGCTGTGAAGCATTCGCTTGAATTTAGGGACAAAAAAACAGAGGCATATACAAACATAATTGAAGGGTATTGGGGGAGCGCAATAAAAAGTATTATTGGGCGAGGAAAAGCAGAATTTGAGTACTAAACACATATTTAAATGAGTACGCCACATCCGTAATTGTTTGAGGCTCTTTTTGCAAGGTACGGCAAGCATGTATGTCCCAACAAATGGAGTTAAGTTTCTGTTTTTGAATCGTGACGCTTTTTTCGTTTTTTATTTTAATTTTTGCAATTACTTTCGTTTTGTTAATTTTGTTTCATGTTTGGTTTTGAAGTATTAGGATGGGATCTGTTAATAAATTGTGGACGTCAACCTTCTGGAGGTACTGATCCGCTATTGGTAGGTAGTGGTGAGTACCCTATTGCCGTAATTTTCATTTCCGTACTAGTTTTGTCTAATAGTGACTTCCTGTATAATGGTTCTTGTATTGTGCTGATGTTAGCAACTGTTTGTCGTTGGTGTTAGTGAATTTGTAGATAGCATTTGAACACCAGTCAAGAAGGAGTCGGAGTGAAAAGAGAGATGTATTTTTTGCAATTATTGAAGATGTTTCGAATTTCCGAGAGTGGTTTCATTGTGAGTCAGTAGAACAGGTTAATGCCATGATAATGGACTGGTTTAGCCAGAGCTCTAGGTTAGGATGAAACGTGATAATTTGGATGAGAATTGGCAAAGCTACCGAACCTTACAGTGGAAAAGGTGTCTGTGATGACACACTGACCTGTACTGTAACCTGAGGTCTAGGTTAGGTTAGAAACAGCAATTTGGTTTTGAATTGACAAAGCCAACGAATATGACAGCGGAAAAGGTTTCTGTGGTGAGGCACTGATCTGTAGCACAGTCCGAGATTTAGTTAGGATGGGATGCAACAGTTTGGTTTTGAGTTGACGAAGCAAACGGATCTGACAGCATATAAGATACTGATCTGTATCATTTCCCGAGGTCTAGATTAGTAGTAGTAGTAGTTTAACTGTGAGTTGGCGAAGCCAGCACATCTGACAGCAGAAAAGCTTTCAGTGTTATGACAAACAGGATAGTAGATTATCCCAAGGTTAAGGTTAACTGGAAATGCAACAGTATGGTTATGAAATGGCGAAGCCAATGAATATGACAGCTTAAAAGCGTTGTGTGGTGACAGGCTTATCTATAGCATAGCCCGAGGCCTATGTTAGGTTACAATTCAACAGTTTTCTCGTTAAAGCCAAGAAAACAAAGTGTGGTAACTGACTCACCTGTAGTGCAGCATGAGATCTGTATTAGGTGCAATGTGAAAATTTCGTTGAGATGTAGATGGAAACGAATGCCAGCACGAATTTACGGCGCTCGTTGATCTGTATTGTATGTCTTGTTGTATGATGCTCTCTGCAATATCCTTCTTGTATTTACGACTTTGCCGAATTTTGGGACTGTGGTTCAGTTACGAGTTATTGGTAGCAAACTGCAGCTGGTATTATCTACGAATGAGTGCTATTACCAATTCCTGACAACACAGTAACGGTTTAATGTTATCAATTTGTTCGTTGTGATGTTTATTTGGCTTAGTTCTGCATATGATTCGACTTACGAGGAACTATTTATTAGAAATATATCGCGGTATAATATGAGCTATGGTTATTCGGGAAGCAAATATTATTGCCAACACTCGTGGGAGCAATTGGCAACAGTAGCAGACTTAGGATAAGTAGTTGAGCCTCTAAGTGTATTTCTAGTTTACATTTTTGTATGATAGTTTCGACTGTTTCGTTAGTTGGTCATGAAATTCCATTTTTATCGGAATCATTTATTTCCACTTCGTATTTTATGTTCCAACTTCCATTACTGCTATAGTGGTTTAGCGTGCTTTTATTATAGCACCTACTCGATTCCTTTTTCGTTCTAAAAGCTTTTCTTTAATTACGTTATTGGTGACCCAAAGTGTTTGTTCTGCGATGTTGTTAATTTTTTCCGGTTCTGTTTTTACTTACTGTTTTTGCCTACTACGTTGAAGAAATTCACTTAGCTGTGGTGTCAGACTGGACATAATGTTTACGACGTTTGTCGCATGTTTTTTCGTCACTCGCCGAAACCGACAACGCATATCAAAGACTCCTTTTAACCAACTAGGTTGTTTCTGGTGATAATTGTTCTGTGAATAAAATGTTCCGCCATCCTTTGTTGGTCTGGAGAATTTCTTTACTACAGCAGTAATGATGAACCTTATATCTTTGCCTGAAATACTCGAGAATGCCTCCCATATAATCTATAACTTAAGCCATCGGCACAAGGGATAAGTTAGGTTTCATTTATTTATTTTTCATCTTCATTGCGAGTGCATTGCAAGGATGCATAACATGTCAGATTATTACAGTAATGACTATATCTAAGTGGTCATGAAGCTTACAAACTAAACCATATATAAACAGATATATGAAGTTCAAGTGTTTAAACAACAACATAGAGTGTTGTAATGATTACACAAACAAATTATATGTCTTACATTCTAATACATATAAAAAGCATTGTGTCATCAATTGATAGGAATGCATAAAATTGAACATATTGTACTAATTGTTACACACTGTCAAAAAATCCCTGTAAAGAATACAAAGAACTATGCAAAAGATAAAGTTTCAGCTTTTTTTAAATTTAGTCATATCCCCAATAACTGATTTAACAAGAAATAGAATTTAATAAATTATAGTAGTAGTAATGATTAAACAAACAAATTGTAAGTCTTACATTCTAATACATACAAAAAGCATTCTCTCAAGTTAGGTTTTATTTATTTATTTTATTTATTTTCGTGTTCCATGGATCCTTGTTGCAAGTGTATTGCCAGGATGTAGAACTTTTATGCTTGAATAATGTGCTCCTTCCTGTACCACACTGAGATTTTTATATCTTTCTGAAAATCATGTTTACATCTTGTATCATGAGCATGATATTCACTGTTTGTGTTGGGAATTGTGTCATTATTGTCCACAAAGCACATCAGTGATAAAATGTACTGAGATGGCATGGTGAGGATCCCAAGCTGTTTGAGTAAGTTTCTGTAAGAGTATATGGGGTGCACTCTAGCCATAATTCTCATTACTCATTTCTGTGCTATAAAGAATATGTTTTCTCGTGACTGGTTACCCAAATATGATGCCATATGTCATAAGTGAATGGAAATATCCTAGGTATGCAGCTTTAATGGTTTCCAAACCACAAACAATGGACAGAATGGCAAATGCTGCTGAATACATAGTTTGTTGGAGTGAAAACCCATTTTAGATTGTTATTTATGTGGAATCGAAGGAGTATGGAGGACTCTATTCTCAGTATTTCTTTGTCACCAAATTTTAATTCAATATTTTCCTGCTTTTTATAGTGGTCACAGTGTTCTCTAGACTGCAGTTAGGTATTTCGCCAATAACAATGGTTGTGGCATCAGCAAACAGGGCGAAGTGTGCTTTTTATGTCATACAGCATGGCAGGTCATTGATAACAATGAGGAAAAGTAAGGGGTCAAGCATTGAATCCTGCACCACTCCACATTTAACCGTACCCCAGTCAGAGCAGGCTGACGCCATTGCAGAATTGTTCAATACTACCTTTTGCCTTCTCTCGTCTAGATATGTCTCGAGCCACATCTATACTTTACCATTTGATCCATAGTGTTCAGCCTTCATAAGTAGAATTTTGTGATTTACACAGTCGAATGGTTTAGGCAGATCACAGAAGATTCCAACTGGTTCCATTTTATTGTTTATGGATTCAAGGAGTTGGTTGACAAATGAGAAAATGCCGTGTTCAGTTGAAGTACCCTTCTGGAACCTAAACTGACTTTTGTTAAGGATTTTATTTTTAATAAGATAATCCATGATTCTCTTGAACACTGGTTTCTCTAGGATTTTAGAGAGACTTGTTAAAAATGAATGTGACTGGTAGTTCATCATCTTTCTTGAACAGTACTTTCACAATTGCATATTTGAGTCTGTTAGTGACAGTATCTTGATTTATGGACTCATTAAATGTGAGACAGACAACTTCAAGATAAATTTGCAGCAGTGCTTCAGTACTTTGATAGATATATTTTCCACACCAGTATAATTTTTTTATTTTATTTGCCTTATTACCTTTTCAATGTTTTTGGCTGTAATATAGAGTGCACACACTGACTAATTTTGTTCTGCTCTGTTTTTTTTTTTTTTGTATAAGACTCATGGTTTCAACTCTAGACACTTTACAAACAATTTGATCTAATACCATTAAAAACTGGTTATTGAAGATATTTGGCAAGTAAAGAACCTGCATCTACTATGCTTCTGTAACTTTTCCTGTCTCTCTTTTAACCATCTTCCAAATAGCTTTTATTTTATTATTTGAATTGTCAATTTCAGATAAACAGGGTCTTGTATTTTTAATGACACTACTAACGCTGACACGGCACTCTACGAGTTTTATGACGTCACTTCCTGCTATTTCTCGTTGTTGAGGAGCCATTACGTCACGTGAAACACAAAATAAGTTCTGGGATATTTCGGCAACGTTCCATGTAAAGCAGTATCAATAAGAATCAAGAATTCTCCCTACATCACAAGCAGAAAGCAAGACGCCAAACTGTATACATCATGTGGCCCACATTCAGTGCGTTTTATGCTACACATTACACGCTATGGACATAAGCTGTTTCCACACCGCCAACACATTGAATGGCTCGAGAGCGAATAATTATTGGTACGATTTGTTGTAATAAAATGACAGGAAACGTAATATTGTTAGTTAAATGATTTTTGTTTAAAGGCGTCGACTGTCTAAAATTTCTGTGGGTGCATATCAATGGCACAATGTAGTATTTGTTTTCTGGTGAGTCACAATATTTTCTAAAATGATTGCCTTGCATTTATAATATTTTATGAACACTGCTTGCGTCATAAAGATCTGTGTTGTGATAAAGTAACATATACCGGTACTATAAGCAAATGTTGAGACTGCCATAGCTGACTATAAAGCAACAGGAATGAGATAAAACACGGGTTGGAATGTGCTTGGACAAACCTACAAACACAGAGGCATAACATATGTGATACGGGCCCACCTGCAAAAATAAATTTCCTGATCTGCAACACAAAATGTATAACGTATCATTAACTAAAATAAATTTCATTACAGTAGGTAGAAACAAATATTTAATTGGTTATGTTAAAGTCCCAAAAAATATAAAGAAAGAGATCATTCGTTCACCATACTAAAAGTACTAAACAAAAATTATTAATACCGATAAATAAAGACTTATAGTTCTATCTGTTGTTTGATTGATATCAAAGGATCACTTTCGATACTGTGGAGGCTGAGTTCATCAACTCTGTCATGGGTCATAGAACTGACAAATAATTCTTTATGAGTATGAGCTTCAAAGATAAGCAGTCAGATGTAAAAACAGCAACAGGAATAGTTAAAAACAGGTAAAACGTTGCGTATTGATCTGGAATGCTATAGCTATGATATAATTCTTGGTTACTAATAGGTTTGTCAATCAACTACCAAGGTTAATGAGGCTATTTCTTTTTCACAGCTTTTGTGGTCTGGGAATATACTGGATAAATCCTCCTCATATTGATTTTGAAGAATTACTACTGCATTGTGAATCTCTTCATTAGAAGCAGGATTTATTAATTTTGGGGGAAATAATTTTGAAGAAATGGTTAGCATTAGGCATTTCCTCAAACTTGCTCTTTTACTTGGCTACAATGATGTACAAGCAGCCATTGAATTATCCCATTTCTTTATGAAAGATGAAGACAATGATGTTGCTTCTTAAAAACTGTGTCAATAGCAAGTTAAATTATCAGTTGCATCTGAGCAAGAAAACACACTTACTTAATCAAGCTCTGCATCTTCCAACTGCCTAATTTGAGATGCTAAACTCCGAAGCTCAAATTGCAGCACTCTCTGAAAATTGAATCCATGTTTCTCTGATCGGTTTTTCCAGACAATAGCTTCTTGTCTTTCTTCCCTTTACTTATAAGTATAACGAAGGGCTTTTACAAAGTGGTACATTGAAGCTGTACATGATGGGCCAAACATTTCTATGGTTCAAGAAGATGCCAAAAGTACCTGTCTCTTAATTCTATGACTGATAAAAAGATACAACCTTTCTACTGTGTCATAAAAGGACTTGACTTCTTGAATTCCACATGTAGCATGGTCAAGTGTAGACTTAAAGTAATTTTTCGTCTTTGTTGAATTCTGGTTCTAATAGCTTTGTGTATGCCTGACATATTGGCACAATCGTCATAACCTTGACCACAGCATTTAGTTAAAAGGTCCCTTTTCATCTGTTGCACTTAGTATTTCCTTTTCTGTTCTTAAAGAGCTGATCTCTTTTTGTAATGTGCTTTGTTGCACGTGTAATACTATTAAATAATGATACAGTGTTAATATCATTAATAACTCATTTTTCAACTGCACAGGATAGTACGTTTGAATTGAAGGTTGTAATTTGTGATAAGTTTGATGGTTGCAGAAAAGTTTTCACTGTTTGATATTCCTATATTCTCCCTGTGTCCCCGAAAAACTATATTACTGGATTTCAGTGTTATCGTCATATTCACAGTAAGCTCAAGCATGTATTTTCACATGTCATCACTTTTCCTTTATTATGAATACATACTGGCGTCAACTGTGTTCTGTTACACCATGAATTGAACACAATGCATGCCTTCAGATGTGTATATAGTTTCATGTCGCACTATTCTTTCGGTTAGCCACCTCCAGTCTCGACCCACTTTCCTCCAAGCTGAAGGTTTTTGTCAAACAAAGAAATTTTTAGTTTCATCATTTACATTCAACTGATAATCTGCATAATCGTTTGAATAGTCTGCGCTATCAACAGCCTAATTACATTTATGGTGATTTTGCTACCATCTTTTTTTTCGCCTTGATAATTGCTGTTATAGTTTTTAGCTTAAGAATTGCACTCACTTGTGACATTGCAAACTTCTGTAAGCATATTGCTTAACTGAGTAGACTGCCTGTGATTACAGTATTACTTCTTGTTGTGTGACTGACAGTGATGCCGAATAAAGATATGACAAATGCTAAATGTTCAGTAAAGTATGCATTATACAGTCTTGGGTACATTAAACATCAACAATGGATAATTTTCTACCTAAATGTGATATTTTGGTGTACATTTTCATTGATGTGATTGTCTTGTAATAACTAATCTGCGCCGCACTTTTGTGAGGTCCGAGGAACATGCTGCAATCAGAACTTTACGAGAGACACCAAGGACAAAAAAAATGGTTCAAATGGCTCTGAGCACTATGGGACTCAACTGCTGACGTCATTAGTCCCCTAGAACTTAGAACTAGTTAAACCTAACTAACCTAAGGACATCACAAACATCCATGCCCGAGGCAGGATTCGAACCTGCGACCATAGCAGTCTTGCGGTTCCAGACTGCAGCGCCTTTAACCGCACGGCCACTTCGGCTGGCGACGCCAAGGACAAGCATTGTTTATGTACTCTGCGCTGAACTCAATTTAGAATTGACTGATTCTACGAAAACATGTAGATCTGACCATTTCTATATGTTTGACTCTACTGTTTATTGTACAAATATTTCTATCTTTATATTTTTATATATTTGGACAGGTCCATAGTGTGTTTGGATTATAAGGATAAGTTACTGTAATGAATATTCTCAAAATATGTAATCGAAACATTAATCGATTTCATCTGTATTACATTATTTGTCTTTTTTCAACGTTTAGTTCACTAACAAAATGTCAGTTAGATCTGTACCAGGTATTGTATACTCACATGCAGAGAGGTTGCAAGGGGCACCGATGTTATGAACACTTTCCTAAAAGAAAATAACACATTCATTCAAATTGATATGAAAAAAAACTTCATAAATCATGTAGTTTAAATTTAGTGCAGAAATAATAATGGAAATATTTATTTGTGAACTGAACTACAAAATAACTCACTTTACATACTACTAATAATCATGTCATATTAACTTTCAGTATAAACACTTTCCTTCTGAGGTCGTTTGCACATATGAATTTGTTTGCAATTTTGGTAATATCAATAGTCATTTCTTTATTAATATGATTAATTGACAAATCATTTAATCTATTTTGTGTCATTGTTGACCACAGAAACGTTTTCAATCGTCTATGTGCTGATAAAGACGGCTCAGAGGTGCAAAAAGTAATAGGTATAGCTAAAATCAGCCGAACAAACTTCACAAATTCTGTGTGCATTTCTCACATGGGACCACTGTTTTCTCTACATAAAATACTGTATTCGGAATCTCTGATAAGTTGGCCACTTCTTCTTTCTTCGTTCTGCACACATCTTAAAACATGTCCCTATAGAATGTTACCTTGTCTTTGTCAAAGTCTGCCTCATAGAACTGCAGGTCTCGATCAGCACCAATCTGACCGATAGCAAAAGCCTCGAACTATGAAATAAGTTCCAGAACATTTAATCAAATCTACGATTTAGCGAATCCTTAGCTACACCAATTATTCCAAAAAGTATTTGTCTGTACATTTCCTCTGGCGTTTGGTACTTATGATGATTACTATCTTCGTCGTAGTGTTTTTCTAGGTAAAACTGGTTCATTAGTGTTGCGTTCCTCCACTTTCCTAATTCAAACCGTTTACCCCCTTGTGAAGCTAAACTCGGAGTTAAAGTTTCCACCAATATTTTGATTTCTCGGTATGACAATGATTTCTACTAAAAAAAATAATGAAGTTGCTCAATCCTGCCAAAAACTTAAATTGACATTTTCAGGAAACTAAGAAATCTGAATTGATGCAGGTTTGAAAAATATCCACTAGCCTTTCCATCGACTTGCAGGTTTCTCTTCTGACAGATCTTTCAATATTTCCAAGAGAACGTAGCAATTACTTTCCAGTGATTTTAACGATTGTAGCCTGACACACCACCTCATACGACAGAATGGTCGCAAAGTCAGTCTGTGAATGTTCTCTTCTTGTAGCGATTGAAACATCGCTAGCCTCTTTGGCAAACGTCTTATAAATGATAATTACTAATGTTTTACTGTTTATCGCTTATTAATAACGAGACACTTTCACTGAATACATCGTGAAAAACCCACTTATATGAAGTTTGCTGCAGCCAAGATTTCAAGTCAGGAACATCTTGTGCTGTAAGCCACAACAACTGATGAATATTTGATGCTACGTCACTGTGACGAAGAACTGCTATTCTCGCTGACTTAAAAACTAGAGGGGCGTTATTATCTTTAAAATAGTCTTGCGTGCATTTTTCATATGTTCTAATTTATGTATTGAGATAATGGATGGCACATTGGTACCTTCTTACCTAGTTGCCAGAGCAGTCATGGATGAATCGTGAACGGTACGTTTTTCATGCACTCCGAAAAATCAGTTGCCTTTTGCAACAGGGAAAATACATTTCTAACATGAATTACACAAATTCATGTCTGCAGAAGCAGCAGCAACCCTGTACTGGAATCAAAAGTGTTTTTACACACACTGCAGAACACTTTGCCCAATGTATGTCGTAATAATTCCAAGGAAAAGCGTATTTCCATCCTTTATGGTATGATCTGCCTGATGGTTTCTTGACACTTCTTGCTCATGTACTACAGAAACTGACAGAAAACACATTCTCAGGTTCCTTATTTTTTGGCTGAACATGCTTTTCACTATTGTCGGTGTAAATAATATCCACCTGTGATGATGATGAGAAATGTATGACGAATTTATCCATAGCGACTAGGAAACTGTTCGAATTCGAAAGCATGTATGGAAGGAATACTCAATAATTTGTTTCAGCTTTCCTAATGAGTCCTTTAATCTCACAACGTTTGAAAACTACGAAAATTTTTGCCCAGCGAAGAGCTTTTACCTCACATATCCCATCAATAGACCCTCTTCTTTGTACTAGCTATTTATGTGGCAACATTCCTTCAGTTGCTTTTTTCAAAGCCATTGTCTGAACAAACAAAACGATAACAATCCAGATTACGTGAAAACAATTTCACAGAAATCTTAAACCACAACGCTGTTATATGTGAAAGAAATAACTATTGAGGTAGTCTGTAACAATGGCTTCCTTGTATCTCGGATTATTCTTTATTATTTTTCAGTATTGTCAAGCAGATATTTGAAAAAAATTGTTGACGAGTGGAGTGGGCGTACTCAACCTTGTCACTTGTAAGGAAACAAGAAAGCAAGCCAAAAAGAAGTGATTCCATTCATAGTATAGTGCAACTGTTATTCTGGGGAGTGCCTCTGACTTGGCCAGAGAACGCCAAGAAATGGGGGAGTGTGTTGCTTGATTACCTTTGCAGAAACACACCTGAAACAAACAGATATGTTTTAGAGGTCACAAATTGTAACTTCCATCTTAGTATTTTAATAGTTCATTACTTTTTGATGAAGGCAAGTGAGAAATATTAATATTACTTTGTTTTTGTGAAACTACAAATTTTATGCATTTGGCACACCCACAAGATTGTGTATGTGGGTGCTCAATCCCCAACGCACCCACATGGTTGGCGCACATGTTTTACTGGTTTTTGTGTTATAGCTTGCATGTTATAAGTGTAAGCCATTTTAAGGCAACGACCCATTGGAGATTCATGAAAAAGTGTCGTTCTTGTTAGGATTTTTTATATTAAAATGTCTATAACATATCGGTGATTAAAGCCTTTAGAAGACTGTAACATAGAAGATGAGGCCGACAGAAACTTGTTTTCAGGATTTAGTTGATCGAGGCACCATGAGTCAGAATTGAAGTTGGGTCGCAAGACTGTTTGTGTACTGCAGTATCCAATTTCTTTTTCCACTTTCGCGTTTCCTAAAACGTTGTCGGAGTTTCCTATGAAACTAATGAAAGTAATTTCTTTAATAGTTGATGTTATTTAAACATAATTGTTCTCTCTGTCAGATTTCTATTTGTTCACTTCGGTGAACTTTTAAAAGCTGACACCATTTCTTTCTTTTCCATCTTGTTACACATTCATGGACGTTGAAGTTTTTATTTATGTGTACTGAAGACAGAACAACATGACTAGCATATGGCCAAGAGAGGAATTGTGCATTTTAATAGAGCTAATGTAGGAATTCTAGGTGTGTCCATTTTCATGGACAAACTGAATGCTTTGTGAGCCAAGTAAAGCCGACTACTGCTGTAGGAGAGCGCTGAGATCGCTAAATCATGTAACCCAACTCTTGTCACATGCTAATGACACTGTGTCTCATGATGTTGGATACCCCACGTGCATGCATGTTAACGTTAGCTGCCTTGTGTCATGTGCTGATGGCGTTAGTTAAACAGTTTATCAAGTTTAGGAATGCTGGACAAGATATCTTCTTGCTCTCTTTCACAGTATGAAGGCATATTGCTTTCACAACCGATAATGCCTTGACGTTTGTGATGGATGGGCTGTGCTTGAGCCAAAGTAGGGCTGTACATCTTGCCCTATTTGCAGAGTTATGTCTTTCACTTGATCACAGACAGGCTGTCCTGTTATCTGTGTTTCACGACATGATATTTTTGAGCTTACGCACTTGCACAATAACATGTAAATAATGTTTCTGTAAAAATATGTTGTTATTATCATATTTGTCTGATAAAATTAACATTTGTGAAACAAATTATGTAAACCAATAATTTCCTTATTTTTGTGGGCCTTATGTGCCCACACTAACAGTGTTGCCACGTAGTAACACCGGTTTCCGACAGATCACCAAAGTTAAATGTTGTTGAGCTTGGCTAGTACTTGGATGGGTGACAATCTGGGTCTGCTGAGCGCTGTTCGCAAGTGGGGGGGGGGGGGGGCGCCCAGCCCCTGTGAGACCAATTGAGGATCTACTTGACTGACAAGTATTGGCTCTGGTCACGAAAACTATTAATTGCTGAAAGGGTGGTGTGCTGACCACATGCCCCTCGCTATCTGCAGCCAGTGCAGCATACAGTGTGGTAGCATTTGCAGTTCTGACCCAACAGAGGAGATGAACAAGCGTTCCCAGCTTTTGTACAACCTAACCACAATTTCTTCAAGTTACCCTTGCTTTGCGTGTCGTGGTGGTGTGTATGTAGAGCTGACACTTGAAACAATGCTTTGAGCTAGAAACACATGAGCTAACTTTCAGGCAAATGAATCCTACAGTAATGTTCTTAGGCAAAAATGAAGAACTGAAGGTCAAAATAAATGTAATTGTCTTTTCAAACAATGGAAAATCCAAAATGGTGTGGCTTCACTTGCCAGAGACTGCAGTCGTGTGTGTGAGTAGCGTTTGCATGAGTGTGTGTGTCTACGTATGTGTGTCTGTTGTTGACAAAGGCCAATGGCCAAAAGCTTTAATTGTGAAAGTCTTTTTGTTTTGCTTATCTGAGACTCAGCATCTCCACTACATGGTGAGTAGCAACTTTTGTTCTCATAATATTGTAGTTGTCTTTCCTAATTCGCCGTTCATTCGCTTCATTTGGGATTTGGGGTTTACAGGCTTTTTCCAGTAAGTTTATCAAGTAATCGCGTTTAGTACGCCACAGACACTTATGCTCAGGTTTATTTTTATGTATTTAATTATCTAGCGATCATATCCAATGGTAGATTAAAACTGAAGAAGTTGCAAAAAGGTGGGAATTTAAGGAGATAAGACCTGGATAAACTGACTAAACCAGAGGTTGTCCAGAGTTTCAGGGACACCATAAGGGAACAATTGACAGGAATGGGGGAAAGAAATACAATAGAAGACGAATGGGTAGTTCTGAGGGATGAAGTAGTGAAGGCAGCAGAGGATCAAGTAGGTAAAAAGACGAGGGCTACTAGAAATCCTTGAGTAACAGAAGAAATATTGAATTTAATTGATGAAAGGAGAAAATATAAAAATGCAGTAAATGAAGCAGGCAAAAAGGAATACAAACGTCTCAAAAATGAGATCGACAGGAAGTGCAATATGGCTAATCAGGCATGGCTAGAGGACAAATGTATGGATGTAGAGGCTTATCTCACTAGGGGTAAGATAGATACAGCCTACAGGAAAATTAAAGAGACCTTTGGAGAAAGGAGAGCCACTTGTATCAATATCAAGAGCTCAGATGGAAACCCAGTTCTAAGCAAAGAGGGGAAAGCAGAAACGTGGAAGGAGTATATAGAGGGTCTATACAAGGGCGATGTACTTGAGGACAATATTATGGAAATGGAAGAGGATGTAGATGAAGATGAAATGGGAATACGATACTGCGTGAAGAGTTTGACAGAACACTGAAAGACCTGAGTCAAAACAAGGCCCCGGGAGTAGAAAACATTCCATTAGAACTACTGACGGCCTTGGGAGAGCCAGTCCTGACAAAACTCTACCATCTGGTGAGCAAGATGTACGAAACAGGCGAAATACCCTCAGACTTCAAGAAGAATATAATAATTCCAATCCCGAAGAAAGCAGGTGCAGACAGATGTGAAAATTACCTAACTATCAGTTTAATAAGCCACAGCTGCAAAATACTAATGCGAATTCTTTACAGACGAATGGAAAAACTGGTAGAAGCCGACCTCGGGGAAGATCAGTTTGTATTCCATAGAAATGTTGGAACACGTGAGGCAATACTGACCTTACGACTTACCTTAGAAGAAAGATTAAGGAACGGCAAACCTACGTTTCTAGCATTTGTAGACTTAGAGAAAGCTTTTGGTAATGTTGACTGGAATCCAGAATGAGATTTTCACTCTGCAGCGGAGTGTGCGCTGATATGAAACTTCCTGGCAGATTAAAACTGTGTGCCCGACCGAGACTCGATCTCGGGACCTTTGCCTTTCGCAGGCAAGTGCTCTACCATCTGAGCTACCGAGCACGACTCACGCCCGGCCCTCAAAGCTTTACTTCTGCCAGTATCTCGTCTCCTACCTTCCAAACTTCGGTAGCTCAGATGGTAGAGCACTTGCCCGCAAAAGGCAAAGGTCCCGAGTTCGAGTCTCGGTCGGGCACACAGTTTTAATCTGCCAGGAAGTTTCATATCAGCGCACACTCCGCTGCAGAGTGAAAATCTCATTCTGGAAACATCCCCCAGGCTGTGGCTAAGCCATGTCTCCGCAATATCCTTTCTTGCAGGAGTGCTAGTTCTGCAAGGTTCGCTGGAGAGCTTCTGTAAAGTTTGGAAGGTAGGAGACGAGATACTGGCAGAAGTAAAGCTGTGAGGGCCGGGTGTGAGTCGTGCTTCAGTAGCTCAGATGGTAGAGCACTTACCCGCGTAAGGCAAAGGTCCCGAGTTCTAGTCTTGGTCGGGCACACAGTTTTAATCTGCCATGAAGTTTCGTTGACTGGAATACTCTCTTTCAAATTCTAAAGGTGGCAGGGGTAAAATACAGGGAGCGAAAGGCTATTTACAATTTGTACAGAAACCAGATGGCAGTTATAAGAGTCGAGGGGCATGAAAGGGAAGCAGTGGTTGGGAAGGGTGTGGGACAGGGCTGTAGCCTCTCCCCGATGTTATTCAATCTGTATATTGAGCAAGCAGTAAAGGAAACAAAAGAAAAATTCGGAGTAGGTATTAAAATCCATGGAGAAGAAATAAAAACTTTGAGGTTCGCCGATGACATTGTAATTCTGTCAGAGACGGAAAGGGACTTGGAAGAGCAGTTGAACGGAATGGACAGTGTCTTGAAAGGAGGATATAAGATGAACATCAACAAAAGTAAAACGAGGATAATGGAATGTAGTCGAATTAAGTTGGGTCATGCTGAGGGAATTAGATTAGGAAATGAGACACTTAAAGTAGTAAAGGAGTTTTGCTATTTGGGGAGCAAAATAACTGATGATGGTCGAAGTAGAGAGGATATAAAAAGTAGACTGGCAATGGCAAGGAAAGCGTTTCTGAAGGAGAGAAATTTGTTAACATCGAGTATAGACTTAAGTGTCAGGAAGTCGTTTCTGAAAGTATTTGTATGGAGTGTAGCCATGTATGGAATTGAAACATGGACAATACATAGTTTGGACAAGAAGAGAATAGAAGCTTTCGAAATGTGGTGCTACAGAAAAATGTTGAAGATAAGGTGGGTAGATCACGTAACTAATGAGGAGGTATTGAATAGGATTGGGGGGAAGAGAAGTTTGTGGCACAACATGACAAGAAGAAAGGATCGGTTGGTAGGACATGTCCTGAGGCATCAGGGGATCACAAAATTAGCATTGGAGGGCAGCGTGGAGGGTAAAAATCGTAGAGGGAAACCAAGAGATGAATGCACTAAGCAGATACAGAAGGATGTAGGTTGCAGTAAGTACTGGGAGAGGAAGGAGCTTGCACAGGATAGATTAGCATGGAGAGCTGCATCAAACCAGTCTCATAACTGAAGACCCCAACAACACATATCCAATGATATAGCATTTGTCGTCATACTACAGTGGAAAAAAATAACTCAAAACATGATTATACACACAATATATAAATATGCTTTTACGAGGATATGACAGGTTGTCGGCTACAGATGTAGGTTTCGATATTAGATTGTTGTTTGCACATTACACAAAGGAACTGTGAAAGGGAAAAATATAGGTACCCGAATCCTCTTTATACTTATGTTTTCATCACTGTGCTAATTTTGATTTTTTTTACATGCTTGAGCACATCTGTCAGTAAAACGAATTGCGTAATTCTTAGTGAGAGTGTTTTAAATACGCAGGTGTGTTCTGCGTTCTTTTTCATGTCAATGTGAAAACAAATATTTACGCTGTGCATCTCCTGACAACATTCAGTTATACTTGGCAACATGACAAACCTATGTTTATGCGCGTCTGGGCAAACTATAGACATTCCATCGATCAGCCAGTTGGAGGACGCAATATGAACTGAGACGTGTGACGGTCCACAGATGTGATGCTGAACGAGGCCGCCAACATTGCAGCGAATCAGATGACCGTTCCAGCGGTAGTAAGTGGCGAGGTAATTTGATTGGACCGTAGGAAACTAAGAAGGTTTGGTGCAGTGCGGAAGGGGGAGTGAAGTCTGTCAACAGCGTGTTGTTTATTTATGTGCGTGTCAAAACATCGATGTGTTTTGTGTACACTGTGGCGTAGTGCAGTGCGGAAATTATGTGCAGCTCCGTAAGATGAGACTGATAATAGCATAGTTGACTTTTTTACCTGTATCCGAAACATAGGAAAGTCTAACGCGAAACAAGATGGCGGACTCCAGTTACTACCAGGTGAGAAAATTATACCAGTCGTCTCTTCTGCGCTTCACAACTATGATCGAGATACAACGTACAAGAATGTCATTGTAACTGTGTATTTGTGTAGGTTATGTGCTATGGTAACAAGTGTATATGTATGAATCGTCATAATTATTGACCCTTTTTTTCTAACATGTTTTCAAGGCCCAATGGCTGGGCTGATTTGTAGAACAATCGTTTCCTAAATAGAGTAGTGTTCTAGGATGCGGTATGTATTCAGTGCGAGTTTACGTGGACAATATTCGCATTTTCACATTTATTATTCAGTCTTCACGTGTAGTATGCATGTATCATTCGTGTTTTGCGCTTTGGTAATATAGGCCTGCTACAACGGACACGACTTACTGAAAAGGCGGTTACCAGCATTACTTTTCCAACTTGCTTAAGCGTCAAGATGATAAGAGTTCTGTTCGGTAGGGCACCCATAGCTAGTAATATTCGAAAACTTCATGGACTATACACGTAGATGGTATGTTTGTCGATGTAGTGAGCATCACTTTCAACAAGTAACACCCACTGACTGTTTAAATACATAAATTACATTTCCGAAGTATTGCGACCACCTGTTTACAATTATGACAAGATTCGACGTGAATTCGAATGTAAGAAGTCGAACTCCACGACTTAAAAATTAACCTGTGTGTGTGTGTGTGTGTGTGTGTGTGTGTGTGCGTGAGTGAGAGAGAGAGAACGGTAGCTTTGTGGCATCGTAACGTCAGTGTGTGATGCAAAAGCCATGTTTACGCATTTCTGTTTATTTTGACATTTTGTTTCCCACTGCCTTTTTCAGTGTAAACTGAAGATAAAGCCCCATAATAAACCCAAAAAATCGTATAATAAAGAGCGGCTTGGTGTTATGTGTTGTTTTATATGTAGGAAAAGTCAGTGAATTTAATCCTCAGTGACTGGAAAACAGTTCATGCAGGTGCACAAAATTATAAGCTACCAAGGATGTTTCCAGACTGAGATTTTCACTCTGCAGCGGAGTGTGCGCTGATATGAAACTTCCTGGCAGATTAAAACTGTGTGCCCGACCGAGACTCGAACTCGGGACCCTTGCCTTTCGCGGGCAAGTGCTCTACCAACTGAGCCACTGAAGCACGACTCACGCCAGGTACTCACAGCTTTACTTCTGCCAGTACCTCGTCTCCTACCTCTCGGTCGGGCACAGAGTTTTAGTCTGCCAGGAAGTTTCTTACCAAGGATGTCTCACATATTCAGTATAAACTGCTTATGTTGTTCTTTTCTTCCTTACTGTGACTCGGACAACCTAATTTTTAGTTTATAAGTAGTTTCTGTTTCTTAGAAGATCATCCTTATTTCTGAGTGTGCACTCAGTATCAGGCAAGCATTCTCTAATGTCACTTGGAACACAGATGCAACTTAAGGTGAATAATTTTTTGATTATTGTAAAGTAGCTAGTCAGTGCTATGTATTGCTATGTGCCAAGTGTTGCCTTTACTGGGTTGCAGATTGCATCCGGAGCTACATTCCACACTTGTCTGGAGCCTATTGTTAAATCTGATATTGATAATGATTGAAAGGAAACAAGAAATTATTGTTGGTTTCTTAGAGAACTATACAGGAGTTATAGAGCGCTTTGTTAGCAACATATTTTTATTTTGTGGCTGTATCGCAAGTGAGGTGAACCCATCTGTCGTGAGGATAAGGGGAGTTTAAAATGAAGGGGAAAGCATCAGAGTGAGGAGGCGGTCACAGATAGTAAACCTACATTGGTGAGCACTGTGCAAATTTAAGTTGAGAGATGATGAAGGCAGGCTGAAAAGTAAAGATTGGTTGCAAGGAGGAGAAATGAAATGAAAAGTAAGATTCAAGAACTGGGGGGGGGGGGGGTGATTCAACTTGAAGAGTAGAAGACAGCTGCTAGCAGCAGCATCAGTTGGTGTGTTTTGTTAAAACAGTTTTAATGTTGAACACCAGCTGATGGCGATGGTAGCCCGTACTTTTGTTTTAGATCTGAAGGTGGCCTTATTCAGCCAAAACTGGCCTTAGCGTTCAAATGTGATCTAGATTGTTTGGTTCATAAAATAAACAAACATCACTAACTTGTCCTGTGACATACTGCTATTGTTCAGCAGAGTATTTTGGAAACCATTGAATAAACCTAAGAAATTTGTGATGACTAACGAGAATCCATGAGGTGGAAGCCAAGAATCATTTAGCTGGATATTTAGGAAATAAATTGTGTGTACTTCTACGAGAACGTTTCATGGAAGTTGCACTTCATGCAAGAACGCTGGAAACCAAGATTGAAAAGCCTACAGTTAACAACATTTAACGAGGGAAAATGGAAGAGAAGAGCTAGTAAGCCAGAGACACAGTGAGAAACAGGCTGGGAGTAAGCTCATAATTAAAAACTGAACATCATTTTGATATTTGGAGAATGAAAAAGACATTATCAGAAAGAACTAAGTTTAAATGAGATAAAACGAAGGAAAGTGTGGGAGAAATATCATGCCTCAGAGTCAAGAAACTGTCTCAGCATTTGCCTTAACCTGTTTAGGGGGACCATGGAAAACCTAAACCTGGATGAAACTTCCTGGCAGATTGAAACAGTGTGGCACATAGGGAGGCTAATGTGGGACCTTTCTTTCACAGTTAGTTGCTATACTAATTGAGCTGTTTAAGCATGACTTACGATCTAATCCATCAGCTTTACTCTTGCAAGTACCTCTCTCCTATGTTTCTAACTTCTCAGAAGTACTGGATACCTTGAGAAACTTGCACGTGTGGAGGAAAGGATGATTGGAAAGCGAATTCAGCTGAGGTCTTGTAGAGGAAATGTACTTGGATGGGTGTAGAAAGTAATCACAAGTTACAGAACAGATTTCCACCTATGACATGAGGTGTGTGTTCCACCTGTGGTGCAGGCAGAGGGGTGGGGATGTAGAAGAAATGCAGATTTCCCATAAAAAAGCAGTAAGTACAAATACAGGGTGATTCACAAAGATATGCAAATATTTTAATATGTTATTCTACAAGTAAAACTAAAGAAAAAAAGTTCATATGAACATAGGTCCGCAAATGTTTATTTCTGGAGTTACAGCTAATAAATGATTTTGCCTGAAATTTAGTAACTTCACTAATATGACACCTTTGCAAAACTATATGAGGCGAAAGTAAAGCAAGATTTCCATTTATTTTGTTGTTCTTGATCTGGTGAATCTAATAAAACATGTCCCAGATGTGTACCTGCAGTAGTTTTCGAGAACATCCGGAGAAGCAAAGACATAATTTCATAAAATTTTTAATTTATTACCTACTTGGCCCAATTTTTTTTTTTTAAATCCAGACAATTGCACATAGTTTTCAACAGAAGTTGTAGAGAATTTAATGATGCTAATAATGTTAACTGAAACTGAATAAATGTGTTAGATAATCTACTTTTGGCATAATCCATATCACTTTAGGGAAGGGGGCTACATTCATATTCTCGGATGTTATTGAATTTAGCATATGTTAAAATTCAGGAGTAATAAAGAAACCCCCCCCCCCAAAAAAAAAAAAAAAATCCTGCCGTGAGATACAGGCCTCCAAAGATGACACTGCGAACACCATTTTGAAGATGCGAATTTTTAAAATGCTGTATCTCTGAAACAGTTCTAGATATTTTGTGGTTTTTTTTGTTTTTTTTTTTTTTTATTTGAAAGATAATTGCTTTATAATTACAAAGAAATCCTCCATTTGGACTTACCTGTCAAAGTTATTTTACTGCAGTGTTCTGAACCTTTTAGATTATTTGTGGATTTTATTTTCTTTAAAAATGCCAATCCAGAAAAGCTAGCCTTTTTTGTGCTTGTTGGTACCATGTAGTGCTAAATTTTCTGTAAAGATGAGCTTCCACTTTTCTATTTTTCATATCCATAAAAGAGTAATATATAAAACAAACAAAAAAACAGACTTTGTTCAGGTTGGGAATAAGTGTTCTCATTTGAATACTCTGTTTCAAAGTGAAGGTGTTTCCAGTGACGACTTTTTGTGTTCTAAATGTTTTGACAGAATAATAACAATGATAGTAGGCCTATCTGAACAAGGTGTGGATGATGCAGATTTTGCATCAGTAGAGGAAAAATTCAGTACCCTGAATCAGTCAACTACAGAGGTAGGTATTAGTCCTATGAAGAAACTGTGGTCAGTGAAGTTGAGTCATAAGCTCTATGCATCAAGAAAGCGCAGAGAAATTAATAAAGCTGTGGATGAGTACATGACAGCAAAACTGTCCACAATCTTCAAAGTAGAAATTCCATCTTCAGAAGAAAATGAACCAAAGCACTCTTGCACCTTGTGCCACGTATCTGTTCAGCTGTTGAATACTGTGCATCTTACAGTGAAAAGGTGCAAGTTTTAACTATTATTCCAGAGACATTTTCAAAGAAAACAATTTTGAACCATGTTCCATCAGTATCAAATTACTTGGTTGACAAATCAAGAAATGTGAGGTCTGTAAAAGGAGGCTTTGGGAGACCAGATCTCTATTACGGTCATCCTGTAGAAGAAGCTCAAGTTGAAATAGTACAGTCATTTTGTCTGGAAGATAAATGGGACTGTTCTTACTAGAGTGCCAAGAAAAAAGACACTACAACTGTAACAGTTGAAGGTCAAAAAGTTGTGAAAGTGAAGAGTTACATGAGTCATGGTATTAAAGAAACTTTTGCAATTTATAAAAGCAACTATACAACTTCACACATTAGACAATCCAAATTTTATGCACTATGACCTAAGTGGGCAGTTCTACACGCACCTAGAGATGTCTGTTTATGTGTGTACTGTGTGAATTTTGAACTTTGTATGGCAACTTTGAAGAACTTACTGGAGCATGTGCCATATGACTCCTTGGTGGGGCATGTGAAGTCGTTAGTAGTCTGTGATGTAAAGCCAGAGTCTTGTTTGTTTCAAGAATGTGGTGACTGTCCTGGAAAGGGAGGACTGTCTTTACAGACACTTGGTCTGGAAGACATAGTAGATAACTCTGCAGAAATGACATATGCAAAGGCGACATGGGAGGAAAATAAACTAATTAAGAAAACTGTTGCCTTGGCAGTGTCATTGATGAGCTTGATAAATGGTCAATGAAAGCGTAACACCCCAGCATCTGAAGGAATTGCAACAACAACACATTGCAGAAGTGAAAGGGAGTGTACAGGCTGAAGAACTGTGTTTAGTGCTTCACTGTGATTTTGCTGAGAAATGGTCTGTAATCACCCCACAAGAAATACAAGGGTATCATTGGGGTAATGACCAGGTTTCAATTTTTCCAGGAGTGACATATTTTCAAAACAAGACCAGAATTGTTACAGTTATAAGTGATGGCACAGGACATGACTCAGCACATGCTTTGCTAGCAATGCACAAAATTCTTCAACTGCAAACAGGGCCAGAGAAGATCATCATCATTTCTGATGGTGCTATTAGTCATTTTAAAAGTCGTAACCAGCTGTAATTGAGTAAGTCACTCGTGCCAACTCACCGGTTATTCGGTGCTACTGGTCATGGAAAGGGGCCTTGTGGTGGTGTAGGAGGCCTGCTGAAGCACCATGCTACAAAACATAATCTTTCCAGACCAAATACAGCTGCAATTCAGAATGCTGAGGTTTTTGAGAGTCATGAAATCTTACACATCCACAGCCCTCATTCTTTTGTCCAAAGAGGAAATCAAAAAATTATGAGCAGATAAAAGAAGAATGATCTAAACAAACTACTCCTGTGAAAGGAATTCAGAAGACACATTTTTAGACTCGAGATTGGCGAACTTGTATTGCACACACTTTAAAGAGCAAGAAAGAAGAAATTTTGTTTGTTTGGCCAACACCTCAGAAATAGCAGGATAATATTCAGATTCACAACCTGAGAAGGGGGACATTTGTAGCTTGTGTAGGTAACTGTGACTGGTGGATTGCAGAGATTATAGACACCAGTTTTGAGTTAAACGAAATTGTAGTGAACCTTATGCTACCACATGAACCAGCTGCTGGATGTATGTTTCCAGCTGAAGGACAGCTACAATGCCATGAGTGCTCACTTCCTGTTCACAATATTTTGATGATTGTAAGTGCTCCAGTTCCTATTGGTTCAACAGGAAGACATCACTCTATATCAAAGGAAGATACTGAAGCAATGGGACACATTTTTGGTTCATTGACTGGCTAATTTCAGTACAGAACAGAGTGCACAGAAGTTGTATAAATTGAAATCTTTAAGTCATTGGATCTTTCACATACATTTTGGAACCATTTAAAATGCTTGAAAACGAGTCTCTTACTCATCTTTCAAAACTAAAATTATGTTAAATAAGGCTAGGTTTTGATTTTTATGAGTCTGTATGTGATAATGTGTTAATAAATTAGGTTTTATGTAGGCCTATGGCAAAAATTTCAATTGTTTATAGCACCTGTTCAACCTAAAAGTGGAAGCTCTCGTTTTCAGGAAATGTAGAACTATATGGTACTAATCAACAGAAAAAAATCAAAATTTTATGGAGTGGCATTTTTGAAGAAAAACTTTTTTCCTTAAATTATATAAACGTTCACAACACTATACTAAAAGAACTTTGACAGAGAAGTCCAAATGGAGAATTTCTTTGTAATCATAAAGCAATTATCTTCCAAATAAAAAATCTCCAACAAAATATCTAGAACTGTTCCAGAGATAAAGCATTTTATTTATTTATTTATTTATTTCCAAAATTCACATCTTCAAAATGGTATGCGCAGTGTCAACTTTGGAGGGCTGTATCTTGGAGCAGATATTTTTTTGAAGAAAACAAAAAACATACGTGTTCCTTACTTAGTCCTTCATTTTAACATATGCCAAATTCAGTAACACCCGAGACTATGAAGGTAAGATTCTTCCCTAGCGTGCCTGAATTGATATGGACTATGCGTTTTGTTAATACCATATCACACGTGAATTCATGTTAAACTGAAAAAAAACAAAACTCAGTGTTAAGGAAGTTGGACAATCTCACAGTACATTCACAATAAATGTTCAAAAATGTCTCCACCGAGTTAATGCATTTAGCTTCACGTATATGAACAGATTTTGTTGCTCATTTCAGATTCACAGGGTTACTCTTAATTTCATCTATTGCATTCATAATGTTCTGGAAAACTATTGCAGGTACATGTCTGGGATATGTTTTATTAGATTCACACGACCAATAACAACAAAATAAATGGAAATCGTGCTTTACTTTCACCTCATACAATTTTGCAATGGCATCATATTAGTGAAGTTGCTAAATTTCAGGCAAAATCTTTTATTAGCTGTAACTCCGTCAACAAACAATTGCGGAGCTATGTTTATATGAACTTTTTTCTTTAGTTTTACTTGTAGAATAACATATTAAAATATCTGCATATCTTTGAGAATCACAGTGTATGCTATGATATGAACATATTGTTGTGTTACCCATACAGAATCATGTAAAGTCTTACTTAAAAACCATCTAACCCAGTGCCAAAGTTCGTCTGAACACTTTGATGCTACGAGACCCTATTAGATGCTGTGTGTTGTGGCCTATCGTTCTCAGAAGTAATTAGTGACAGAAAAAATCAGTGTAATTTGAGTTGTCTCATGGGAAGCTCTTCTTGATTACATTTGTAATTTACCATTGTTTGGAGTAAAGGAAATGCTGGAGTACCATACTTGGAATAAGAGTCTTAGTTTAAATTATTTATTCAAATATAAAATGGGGTATGTTAGTTATATCTAACAAAGATGTTGAGTAAATGCAGAAAGGGTGTTATTTCTCCAGAAACTAGAAAATAATTGCTCTGGCAATTGACCTGATTGGTATATTCCTTTATAATTTTTCAAGCAATGAGCCAATACATTAAGTTACTGGTGGGGTACAATTTGCTTTTTAATTCACTAATATAAAGACATTGAATGCCCAAAAGTCTTGATGAAGTATTTGGTTTGTTATGCATTTGTAAACAAAACAGTAAGTGTTCAAGTATTTATGCAGCAAACAAGAATTATACATGCGAGCTGTACGGCAATGGCCATAACGCGACTTAACAGCTACCACGGGGCCCCAGCCTTTGCAGGATTTTTCCACTTCTGTGCTGCATGTCTATCCTCTCGCTATTCTTTTTCCCGTCCCTTGGCAAACATGTCTAGGGTGTTCCTGGGAATGTTCTGCATTGTCTGTCGCTGACGTAAGAACAGTGTAGCCATTGTTTTTCTCTACCTTTTCCTTTCTTTCTTTCCCTTCTCCTCTCTTTCCTCCACTTCAATGTTTGAGGTTCCTCTTTTTCTTCTTTCTCCATGTGCTCTCCTGAAGGCCGGCCCATGTGTCTGACGCACAACAGGTGACTGGGTAACGCGTAATTCCCAGCCCCAGGTCGACAGGTAGGATTCGCATGTAGCCCCTGGTACGGGCCAGGCCCAGGGAGGGGTGATTGCCTGAGCTGCAACCTTCCCAAATTGCCGATTGGTCCCTCCGTCAGGTGCTCGGGAGGTGTGAACAGTCACCTAAGGCGAGTGTGCCCTCTTGTGAAGGGGGCCTCCAGTTAGAAGGAGCACGCCATCGGAGATGCTGGCAATAATGGACGATTTTCTCGCAATGTGTCACTCATCTTCACAATCAGCGTCTACGAAACATAAACGTAATTCAAAGACCCTTCCCGCTGCACCACAGTTCTTCTTGGTCTCACATACTGAAGACAGTCAGCCCTTCACCACAGTAAATCCGTTTATTATTCAGAAAGGTGTAGATGCAACTGCTAGCCCTGTGACTCCTGCTCTCATATACGAATTCTCAATCACAACAACTGCTTGCCGCCTCACTTCTCCATGGCTACCTTGTTCATGTTAAGGCCCATAGAACTTCTTCCCAAGGTTTTATTTACACCAGGCTGCTTGGCAGTCTAACACAGGCCGAAATCCCAGCTTACCTCTCTGATTAGGGTGTCATTGCCGTCCATCGTGTAATGAAAAAGGTAGATTCCTCCTTAGTGCCCACCCCTACTCTTTGTTCATCTTCAGTAGAGTGGTACTTCCATTCAAGATCAAAGCAGGTTATGAAATTATCACCGTCTGGCCGTACATTCCGAACATGATGCGCTGCTACCAGTGTCATTGATTCAACTACACTAAAACGTTTTGTTGACAGCCAGGCAAATGTGTAACATGTGGTATGGATGCGCACAAGTGCGATTGTCCGTCTCCTGCTACCCGCTGTATCAACTGCAATGGTGGCCATGTTGCCTCATCTCGGTATTTTCCCGTGTATCTCTATGAGCAGGCAGTCCAAGAGATCCGGTAAAGGAAAAATTACCTTACCCAGACGCTCGCACATTATTGACTAGTCACAAACCTTGCATTCTCCCATCTGGCACATGTAGTACTGTTCTTGTTCCCCCTCTCTCCATGAAGGACACGGCCACGCAGACATGCTACCTTCAGTTCAGCTCCGAGGTTATGAAATCGCTCAGTGTCATGGTAGCATCGCCATCCCCGCATCCAGCTGTACAATAAGCCATCAGACTCTTGCCTCAAGTGGTAGGCCGGCAAGGACAGGAGTAGTACTCCCGTGAAGACTTCCTATGTCCCTCCAGTCATACAACACCCGAGTCTTCCTCTAACCGGAAAGGCTTGAAGAAGTCCACCAAAGGAAAATGGTCTTCTCCTTAACCGACTCGAAGATCCTCTTCGATGGTGTTGCCACATGATACCTTAACCTGGCCAGCATGTGTGTCACCGGTGTGCACCACCAATTGTTTTTCAGCGTTGGACTCCACAGACCTGACTGCACAAGCAAGCCGATGCATCTATGCACCCCATGGGGCAGGGTCCTCCTGCTTTTATTCTTATTTATTTACATGTCAAGTTCCATTGGACCAAATTGAGGAGCAAATCTCCAAGGTCATGAAACATGTGAGTACATGAAATTACAACATAAAAGTAATAACAGATAAAATGTTCATAACCTGAAAAAAGTCAATCCATAATTTTAAGTAAATGCAATCAACAATACAAGAAGAATTAGCTTAATTTTTCAAGGAACTCCTCGACAGAATAGAAGGAGCGACCCATAAGGAAACTCTTCAGTTTAGATTTGAAAGCACATGTATTACTGCCAAGATTTTTGAATTCGAGTGGTAGCTTATTGAAAATGGATGCAGCAATATACTGCACACCTTTATGCACAACAGTCAATGAAATGCGATCCAAATGCAGATTGGATTTCTGCCTAGTATTAACTGACTTAAAGCTGTTAATTCTTGGGAATAAGCTGATAGTGTTAACAAGAAATGACAATAAAGAATATATATATTGAGAGGCCAATGTCAAAATACCCAGACTAGTGAACAGCGGTCGACAAGAGGTTCGTGAACTTACACCACTTACTGCCCGAACCACCCATTTCTGAGCCAAAAATATCCTTTTAGAATGGGAAGAGTTACCCCAAAATATAATACCATACGACATAAGCGAATAAAAATAAGCAAAGTAGACTAATTTTCATGTTGAACGATCACTCACTTCAGATACAGTTTGAATAGTAAAAATGGCAGTATTAAGTCTTTGAACAAGATCCTGAACGTGAGCTTTCCACGACAGTTAACTATTTATCTGAACACACAGAAATTTGAACTGTTCAGTTTCACTAATCATATGCCCATTCTGTGAAATTAAAACGTCAGGTTTTGTGAATTCTGTGTTAGAAACCATAAAAACTCAGTATTACTGTGATTTAGCGTTAGTTTATTTTCTACGAGCCATGAAGTTATGTCATGAACTGCATTATTTGAAACCGAGCCAGTGTTGCACACGACATCCTTTACTACAAAGCTAGTGTGATCAGCAAACAGAAATATTTTGGAGTTACTCGTAATACTAGTGGGCATATCATTTATATAAATAAGGAACAGGAGTGCTTCCAACACTGATCCCTGGGGTACTCCCCACTTGACCGTACCCCACTCAGGCCCCAAATCAGAGCCATTCTCAACCTCGTGAATAATGACCTTTTGCTGTCTGTTGCTAAAGTAAGAGGAGAACCGATTGTGAGCTGCACCCCCCCCCCCCCCCCAATATTCCGTAATGGTCCAACTTCTGGAGCAGTATTTTGTGTCCAACACAATCAAATGCCTTAGTTAAATCAAAAAATATGTCGGGCATTTGAAACCTTTTGTTTAACCCATCCAGTATCTTACAGAGAAAAGGGAATGTAGCATATTCAGGTGTTAAACGACTTCTAAATCCGAACTTTACATTTGATAGCAAATCGTGTGATATTAAATGATCAATTATCCTTACATACACAGCCTTTTCAATAGTTTTAGCAAACATTGATGGCATAGAAATAGGTCTAAAATTATCTGCATTATCCCTATCTACCTTTGTATAAAGTGGCTTTACAACTGAGTACTTTAATCGTTCAGGAAAGCAACAAAAATTACAAATATAGCTAAACACAGGGCTAACATGTGCAGCACACTTCTTTAATATTCTGCTAGGCACCTTGAGAGTCCTTAGTCTTCAGTGATTTAATTATTGTCTCAATCTCCCCCTTGTCTGTATCACAGAGGAGTGAGTATTTCAGACATCAATCTCAGAGAGGCATTTGCCAAGGAAGTTATATAATTCCCTGCAGAAACTAAATTTTTATTTAATTCACCAGCAATGCTCAGAAAATAATTGTTAAATACTTTACATACATCTGATTTATCAGTAACAGAAATATATTTAGACTACTACGAATTGACTTTGTCATCGACCTTGTGTTCCTTCACAACTGACCGTATGGTTTTAATTTTATCCTGTGAATTAGCTATTTCTTTGCCTTCCTAATAACATTTTTAAGCACCTTACAATACTGTTTGTAATGGGCTACTGTAGCTTGAGTGTGACTGCTTCTAACATTTTGATATAATTCCCGCTTTGTTCTGCAAGATATCCTTATCCCACTAGTCAGCCACCCAGGCTGCCTATTACTGCTAGTATCCCATTTAGAACGTTCTAATGGAAAGCAATTCTCAAAGAGCATGAGAAATGTGACAAGGAAAGCATTATATTTATCATCTATGTTCCCAGCACTATAAGCATCCTGCCACTTTTCTTCCTTGACAAGGTATAAAATTTTTTCTATTGCTGTTGAATTAACTTTCCTATATAATTCGTAATTATATGTGATATTTGTTTGACTACAAAAGCCTTTTAGTGTTTGTGCATCATGGTCTGAAAGGCCACTCACCCTTCTACTAACAGAATTAACAGAATGCCCATCTAGTAATGAAGAATGAATACAAATATTGTCTATGGCTGTACTACTGTTACTCTGCACCCTAGTTGAAAAAAACACAGTCTGCATCAGATATTTAGGAGATCTACCAATGTCCTTTTTTCTTGCACCATCAGATACAAAATTTATGTTGAAGTCACCACATATAACTAATTTCCAGTACTTCCTACAAAGTGAATCAAGAATCCTCTCTTGCTTGAGCAGAAATGCTCTGAAGTCAGAGTTAGGGGACCTATAAACAACAATTAGAAGTTTAGTTTCACTAAATTCAACTGCCCCTGCACAACATTCAAATGTCTGTTCAGTGCAGTGCCATGATACATCTATGGAAATTCTGTTTTTTACGTACATAGCCACTCCCCCACCCACAAGGAACTCCTCGAAATGGAAATTCTGTTTTTTACGTACATAGCCACTCCCCCACCCACAAGGAACTCCTCGAAAAACAGCCAGCTAATGTGTATCCTGGTAAAGGAAGCCTCTGAATTGTCAAATTATTTATGTGGTGCTCCAACATACCAATAATTTCTGAGTCAACGTCTATAAGCAGTTCACTAACATTATCTCTAATACCTCTTATATTTTGATGAAATATGCTAATTCCTTCTCTGCTTGGAAACATGACATTCTCTGAAGGTTAGCCCTTAGTTAGAGGGACTTCCTTTAACCAGGTATACGTATCAGCTGACATCAATCGAAAAATATGCTGCTCTAACACCAACTAGTACAGGAATTTTTGCATGAGTGATCTCACTACCACCCACTACACTGACACCTATAAGCTTTGCCAGTCACCCTGTCCCATACCTATTTAGGTGCATGCCGTACCTAGTGAAACTCGATCTGCTGATGGACCCAACTGGCACCACTGAAATGTGACCCATGCCCTCTGCCATCAGCACCCTCCCCAGTCCCACGTTAACATGCCTAACAGCTGCATTAAAATGAGGATGATCATGACACTGAAACAGTTCCACAAAATGCACATTAATGCCACTAGTTTGAGTTGCTATCTTTAACAGGCCACCACCTACAGCATATTCCCTGTCCCCATCAAGACTGTTCCCTGCTCCACCCACTATCACTACCTGATCCTCCTTCGTAAAATTCCTACATAACTCCTGTATGCTGTCAGTCGCCTGAGCCAATCCTGCACTAGGTTTCACAATGCTGGTGACCTGGTACTCACTCCCCAACACTCCCTGCAACTGCGAGCCCACACCTCTACCGTGTGAACTACCTAGCAGCAGAACCTTCTTTCTGTTAGACTTTTCAACTGACCTAGGCCTCTGAACTGCTGAAGACTGCTGCATGTTGCCTAATCTACAGCTACAAGAAGCTCCTCTCCACTCAACTCTGGTAGTTGGTCAAAACTATTGCATATACGCGAAGTATAACTGTCTGAATACCACCTACTCCTTGCTGCCTTCTTGCCAACTGCCAGTTCCCATTCCTCACCACCCTTCAGCCTCATCAACCTATCTAATTCCTCCTTTGCTCGTTGTAACTGCACCTGAAGGGCACAGATCTTACGCTCTTGCTCATCTATGAACTTACTTCTACTACAGATTCTGCATTCCCAGGAGAGGATCTCACTAGAATGCCCACAGGCTTCCCCACAGCATCCCCCCCCCCCCCCCCAATGAAAATACTTCAAACAAATTCCACACCGTAACCCAATACCCACAAACCTACAACAGAGCCCACACTTCTCACTAATGGTAAAATTTTACAGTTAATGAAAAAGAAAACTATACACCTACATTACCTAAGTTCAGTTACACCAGTAGAACTACTTACAGAACTAACAATAGCAGTCTCGATATTCTCTGCCTTCTAAGAAAGCAACTACTTGTATTAATACTACTACACGACAGCTAATACCAATACCAACAAAATTTTGCAAAATTATTTGCTAAAACCAAAAATTCAAGTGGACACTGTAACAATCAATGAAGTTGAAACAACGAATAAAGATTTTACTGAAATATTCACTAGAAACAAAAAGAAACATCAACTGAAAACTAAAACACAAAGTTCTGTGCCCTGTAGTAGCGACACTTCACAGGCTGTCACTCGGCAGCTGCCGAGGTGACACCCCTACATCTCTTTTTCATCAAGACTCTCCTCCAGTGAAACATTCGTGGCCTTCGGTCCTACAAAGAGGATTTATGGCTGCTTTTAGCATCGCACCGTCCCTTTGTACTCTGTCTTCAGGAAACGAAATTGCGCCCTCAAGACCGGTTTGAGCTTTCACATTTCTTACTGGTTCATTTGACCTTCCCCTGAGGTTGGCATTCCATCTCACGGGGGCGTCATGCTGCTCATACGGGATGACATTCATAGTCAGCCCATCTCCCTGACTACCCATCTTCAAGCTGTTGCAGTTCGCCTTTTCCTTCCCCTCCTGACTTTTTCCTTCTGTACCATTTATGTCCCTCTGTCATTCGATGTCACCAGGGCAGACTTCCTTCAGCTTATTGGGCAACTACCTCCCCCATTTTTGCTCCTCTGTTACTTTCATGCTCATAATCCATTTTGGGGTTCTCCCAGGACCTATCAGAGAGGTGCCCTCTTGGCTGACATTCTTAACCAACTTAACCTCTTCTGCCTTAACACTGGAGCACCCAATATCATTTCTGACTCCTCACACACCTATTCCCATTATTCCCATTTGGACCTATCCTGCACTGCATAGCTTGCCAATTATCTTGAGTGGTCCGTTCTTTCTGACACCTGCTTGAGTTACCATTTTGCAAGTGCTATCCATTTTCCGACTGCTACCCCATCCTGACTGCTGCCCCATCCGTGTGCACTCCCAAATGGTAGCTTACTAAGGCTGACTGTCAGCTTTACTCCTCCCTGGCGACCTTCGAAGAACAAGATTTCCCAGTTGTGGCGACCAGGTGGAATATCTCATGGAAATTATCCTTACTTCTGCAGAACATTCCATTTCTCGTACTTCCCCTTTACCACACTTTGTGCCACTCCCTTGATGGGCTGAGGCACGCAGCGACACAGTTCGCGCACGGTGACGTGCTCTCCGCATTTTTAACAGTCATCCTGTGTTGGCAAACTGCATTCATTATAAACAGATGCATGCAGAGTTTCTTCGCATTCTTTGTGGTAAAAAGAGCTAGCTGGATTTCATTTACTAGTTCTTTTAACAGCTCCACCCATTCCCCTGTCTTGTGGGCCATCATCCGACAGCTCTCTGGGACCAAGATCCATTCCCCAATTTCCTGCCCGACAGCAACACACGATGTCATCATGGACTCTATTGCTATCTCCAAGTTTTAGCTCGTCCTACTATCACCCTGCCTACCTTCATTGGAAACAAGCGGAGGCTCGGGCGATACCCTTCTCTTCTCCGAATCATGAGTGCTACAATGCTGCCTTTACTATGAGGGAGCTACATCATGCCCTCAGTTCATCCCGATCCTCTGCCCCAGGGCCAGCTGCCATCCACATTCAGATGTTGCAGCTCCTTTTCAGTTGCAGGCAAGCACTTTCTGCTTAATATGTTCAGGGTGTTTATAAATGAATATCGCGGTTTTAACGCTTTATAATATTTATTATAGTAAAGTTACAGTTATAAATGATATGTCAAATGAAAGAGCAACTCACAGTTTTACAAAGAACCTTATAAATGTTCAATGTGAGCTCCATTTGTCACATTGCACACGTCAAGTCTGGATAGGCTGCAAGGGGCCAATGACAGGGCTTGCTTTGCATGGCCTCCACGTTCACCCAACCTAACGCCATGCGATTTTTTCCTTTGGGTCTTCATCAAGGATCGTGTGTACATGCCTCCGCTACCAGCAGACCTCTCTGAATTAAGAAACCGGATTGAAGCAGCTGTTGCTACAATCACTGAAGACGCACTTATCAACGTATGGGAAGAACTCAGTTATAGATTTGATGTGTGCTGTGTGACAAATGGTGCTCACATTGAACATTTATAAGGTTCTTGGTAAAATCGTGACACTGACACATTTGTGCCACTTTGGCACCTGAGGATGTTTGAATAAAGAGAAAATAGTGGCTTAATAAATCCAAGTAATGTAATAGTTAGAGAGGGTGGTTTTTTAATATTCATATTAATCAGTTGTGGAAGCACAGGGTGATCAAATATTTACTTCATTCCAGTTGTTTGAGTGGTGTAAAGCATATATGTCATCAATCACTTTTGTGTGACAAATGATGAGCATGAGCATGTAGCCTAAAAAAGGAGTTTAGCAAAAAGTTTTATAAATCCATAGCAGTCACAGGGACACAAAAGTATCATTTCTATGAGCAAAGCCAAGTGTAAAGCAAAAATTGTTTGTTATTTTAAGGATTTTGATGCCCGTAAAAGTAAATGGTTCCATATACTGCATGCTTTTGAACAGATTACAGGACATGTTGCTTGCACGTGTGACAACAAATCGTGTATGGCTTCGTGCTAGCTATAAATGAAAAAAGGAGAAGTAAACCTGCTGGAAAAGAATAAATTTTTACATCAGTTGTGTCATTATTGCTTAAAAAATTAGGCTTTGTAATTAATTAAAAGGAAAAGTGCAGTGTGTAATTTTAGACTCAAATAGGATTGTTAGTGGATCACCATAACATCTTTCTTGTTGAAGATCATTCAAAAATTTTGCTTTGCAAGACACTGAAATAACTCATTGTTAAATAATAACAGTTAATCATTGTTTAATTAATAATGTTGGTTTATATAAATGTATCTGTAGAATGAAGGTATTGGTCTCGCAAACTGACATACAGCTGGGAGAGCAGTGTGCTGACTGCGTGCCCTTCCATATAGGCATCCAGTGACACCTGTGGGCTGAGGATGACACGACAGCCGGTCGATACCATTGGCCCTTCATGGCCTGTTGGGGTGGTGTTTAGTTTTAGAATGAAGGTATTATTAAGTAAATTATGCATAGTATATTTTGAATGCACATTGTTGTGGTGTCGGTTAAAATATCTTCACAGTTAACTTGGGAAAGCCAGATGTGAATTGAAATTTAAGTGTTTAATTTTAATAATGTAATAAATTTATTGTCACGAAGTACAAAATAATGATTTAATAGCGTTAGTTGGTTTCTGACATATTACATCGTAGTAACAAGAGACTATGCACAAGGTGCTGCACTTACTAGTAAAATGAAATTAATGAAAATATGTTCCCACTGGAACACCCATCATGAAATTTAATACATACATTAACAGATAATGTACAAGCAACAAAGTTTTTGAGAAACTGAATAAAATGGTACAAATTTTAAGTCTGTAAGTCAAACAGTTTTTGAGATATGTTGATTTTGAGGTTTCAAAATGCAACAAGAATTTCATAACTTTGAAAGATTTAAAAATTAATAATCAAGAATGACAGATAAAAAAATTAATTTGGGATTTTTCATGCAAACTATTATAGGTGTAAAAAAAATATCAAAATCTGAGATGTAAAGAACCAGACCATCGGTTGTTTCTAAGACCGACCCCACTCTAAATTGTGACCTATCTGTTCCTGGGTACATCTTACAATCTAGTATTTGATTTTAAAATCTGTGCTTGACCACGATGTAATCTAACGGAAATTTTACGTGTCTCCTGGCCTTTTCCAAGTATACTTCCTCCTTTTGTGATTTTTGAACAGAGTATTCACTATTACTTGCTGAAATCTATCGCAGAATTCAATTAGTCTTTCTTCTCTCTCATTCTTAGTACCAAGGCCGTATTCTTCCGTAACCCTTTCTTCTATTCCTTCCCCTACAACTGTGTTTCAATCTACCATGACTATTTGATTTTCATCTCCCTCTCCCTTTATGTACTGCATTACCCCATAGCAGGATTCAATCACAGGACCGAGGACATTGCGATTACTACTACCCCTATACCACAGGTCCCTCAAATGTCAGAGTAGCTGTTGACTAATGCTGGATTTATTGTATGTGCCAAGTGACCCATTCATTGCCTATCAAGGTTTGCGGCACAGCACGTTAATTTTATTTTGTATGTGATATCATGATAGCCAACAACTTTGTCCAAAGTGAAACATTAAGCTTTGATAAACTGTGTGCAAATAAACCATTAATGCTGGCAAATACATCGTCAATACTAGTTCGTGGAAATGGGAGCTGTAAGAAAGTTGCCTATGACTCCAATGAACTTCATATTATGCATTATGCACGTCTGCAGTACCTGTGTGTTTAAGATCAGAAAACTGTTCATGGTTCATGACTCATGAGAATTCACTATGCTGTTTCTGTGTACCTTGGTTAAGCCCCCCAGATGCTGTTAAAAATTGCAGTCAGACAATCACAAGGAACATTTTTTACCAGCCAACTACAGTCCAGTTCATGGTCAAACTGGCAGGCAGACATGCTTTCTAGTGAAGCAACAAAGCCAAAACCTTGTTGGAATATAACCTGAAGTAGTATCAATACCTAAAGTTTTAAAACTGTCCTAATGTACTTGTTTCTTTTCACATTTGCATCATTTTGTTGAAACGAAGATCACGTTTTGTATCTAACGGCACCGCAAGTAGCCACATTTGCAGCCAGAATGAAGTGCTCCTATCGTTGATAAGAAGGGTGAATATGTCCTGGGCAGAGATAGGGATGTAAAAGGAGGGAACTAGCTTTTCGACTTATCTGGCAGCTTCAAAGACATTTAAATCAAAACATCTTGGCATATTCACACTTTTAATACATGCCCAGAAAAACTTTTTTAGCTATTACATGTATGCTCATCAGCCAAGTGGCCATATGCTATTATTTATCATTGGTGAATCTTCTGGATTTTGGGCACAAGACCAGGGACTTTAACCTATAAATTCCATGATGCAGGCATGTCAATATCTTGCAGCGAAGAGGGCTCATTCCGCTGGGGAAGTAGAATTAACTCGTAAAAAAGTGCAACTAAGTTGTTTTGATTTAGCTGCCTTTGAAGCTGTCAGATAAGTGTAAAAGCTAGTTACTTTCTTTAACATCCCTAACATTGCTGAAAACATATTTGCCTTTTCTTGTGCAGTGACAGCAGCATTTTTTTGGTTCCCAACTGTCACTCTCCCATAATTTTGATGTTAGTCTGCCATAGCTCGCCTAAAATTTGAACCAGTTCACACAAGTTTGAAACATAGATGTGGCACGCATAAAAACCTCTCAGAAAAACACATTTTTCCATGTAAAATTCAAATGACGCTAGATTTCTGAAAGCAAGTTTTCAATTTTATTCAAAGAATGCATTTTTTTGTATTTAATTCATTTAAAACCATTTCCTTGCGTTAAGTTCATGTAAGAACAAATTTTACATGCTACATTTAGCTCAACTTTAAACTACCTTAACTTGGTAATGGATAAAACTTGTTCGATAACAAAATTTTGTTTTGACTTTATCCATTTATCCCCCTTCATGCGAAATCTGAACCGATTCATGCAAGTTTAAAACATAGAACTGGCACACTTAAACTACCAAGAAAAATGTATTTTTTTGCACACAAAATCCAAACCAAGCAAGAATTTTTTATCCTTCAAATGGTTAAAAATTATATTAGACAAAGGTCCAATACACTGGTGGACCAAATTTGAACCACCAGTCTTGATCCAGTCAAGAGTTATTTAAAGGTGATTGTTTTTGTATGTAAAAAGTGAATAGTTCACATACAAATGACGCCATTAACAGAGCGTTAATTTCAGCCCAGTTAGAACCTTTTGTAAAAAGAATTAATCGATTTGCACAATTTTCCTGGACACCAGCTCCAGTTTGTCACCAAGTGAGGTAGCTCAGTGGTTTTGAGGGGATGGTTTAAACCATTTCCAGCCATCTAGATTTAGGTTTTCCGTGATTTCCCTAAATTGTTTAAGGCAAATGCCAGGATGGCCCTTTGAAAGGGCATGGTCAATTTACTTCTCCATCCATCCCTAATACAAGCTTGTGCTCTATCTCTAAAGACCTTGTTTTTGTTGGAATGTTAAACACTAACCTCCTCCATCCCCAGTTTCAAACAATTGGAAATCCAGGATAGAATGTAACAATATTATGAGAAGAAAAGTTACTTCTCACCATTAAAACTTTTGGCGATAAACACCTTTGTCAGCAGTAGATACACACATGTGCGCATTCAAAGACACACACACACACACACACACACACACACACACACACACACACAGAGTTGCAAATGCAACTCACACACACGACTGCAGTCTCAAGCAACTGAAAACACACTGCGAGCAGCAGCACCAATGCATGATGGGAGTGGTGGATGAGTGGGGGTAAGGAGGAGGCTGGGGTATGGAGGTGTAGGGATAATATGGTGGGGGTGGCGGACAGTAAAGTATAGGTTAGACGGAGGGCAGGGGAGAGGTGGGAAAGGTGGAGGGGGGTGGAAAGACGAGAAATAAAAAGACTGGGTATGGTGGTGGAATGACAGCTGTGTAGTGCTGGAATGGGTACAGGGAAGTGCCTGGATGGTTGATGACAGTGACTAATGAAGGTATTGCATGGAAAGTTCCCACCTGCGCAATTCAGAAAAGCTCGTGTTGGTGGATATGGATCCTTCCCACCAACACCAGCTTTTCCGAATTGTACAGGTGGAAACTTTCCCTGCAATACATCCTATGTTCCTGTAACCCTCCTGGCCTCAACCCTCGTTAGTCACTGTCCTCACCCATTCAGCCCCTTCCCTGTTTCCATTCCAGCACTACACAGCTGTCATTCCACCACCACACCCAGTCTCTTTATTTCTCTTCTTTGCACTACTTCCCCCTTTCCCACCTCTGTCCTGCCCTCCATCTAACCTGCAGCACTTCACTGTCCACCACTCCTACCATAGTATCTCTCCACCTCCCCACCCCAGCCTCCTCCTTACCCCCGCCCAGTTGCCATTCCCATTATGCACTGGTCCCATTATGCACTGGTGTTGCTGCTCGCAGTGTGGTTTCAGTTGCCTAAGACTGCAGGTGTGTGTGTGTGTGTGTGTGGTGTTGTTGTTGTTGACGAAGGTGTTAAGAAATAGCCGCTGGTCTGGGCTAAACAAAATACTTTTTACCCCACAAACCGCAGATCTGCATGCACCCTCTTAACACACATTTGTTACAGCTCTTTCATACTGTAATGATTTTTTCCTTTATATCAACCAACAGTGAGACTGGCAAAAAGCAATCACAACAGTCACTATTTATGCCTGCGGTCATCATTGCAGGACAAATTTCAGCAGGACTGCTTCGAAATCACTATGTTTCATTTCTCTGTGTTGCCACGAGTTTTACTTTTTTGTTAATGTCGACTTCACATAACTTGTTCACTTTGTGAAGGGAGGAATTTTGATGAGGTCTCCTAGCTGAAATAAAATTGTTATATGTTGATAACTGTTGTGTGTGTGTCGGGAGGGGGGGGGGGGGGGGGGGGGGAAGAGGCCTTGGACACACTGTAATGGCAAGTTAGATCAGTGCTATTACAGTCAACAATGGCATGGTGATGTGGATTAGCAGCTATGTCAGGTAGCCTGTAGGAGCTGGGCATGTACAGGGCTTGCCTCAGTTGAACATTTGTTAGCAGCTGCAGTGACCCTTCTGTGTTACCCAACATCCAATCATCAACTGTTGGGTAGATTTTTAATTGGATTTCTCCTTTCCTTCTGGACATGGAATCTGCTATTGGCCATATGAGTTGCACAGTCATTTTCACTTAGCACCTTCTGTCAGACCGTGGAAATTTTCAAAATCAGTGTCAGAAGCATAGTTAGACAGCAAAATTGCTATCACAAATAATTTATCGTCAAAATGTTTCAGTGTAAACTGACACTGAACTCAATCAAAATTCTTTTCCCTTTTGAAGGTCTCTCATAGCTATATTGGCTGTGCCTGTCCCTGTCACATGATCCGGAGCAGATATTTTGTTTTTATGGTATTAATCGCATACACTATTGCTAAAAGGTGATCTTATTTGAAAAGCATATTATCATGTCACCAGCAAATATTCAAATTTTCAAATGTCTGCAGACATCAGTAATCATTAACCTCTAATTTATTGTTATGATACAGGAGGAAAATTTAACTTTACTGTCAATACACAGATATTGAGTGGCTATATTAGCAGTACAATGACATCCTAATAGGTCAGCAGGACAATTTTTTGGAAAATAATTTAGAAATTATGACAATATTGTGGCTCTTAATTTTTTCCCAGCATGGTGGATAAGAACCACTCTAAGATTTTGACACACACATCAAACTGCTGAGACCTTTCCATTACAGAATTCTTGTAGACATTAACAAGGGACCATCTGATTAGCTATGACTGTGGTGTTGACATTAGGTAGGCATGGGAATTCATGCATTGTACTGTTAAGAAGAGTGAGGAAACACCGCAATGAACTAATGTCCTGGGCAGGTGTAATACATCTCCACTGCGCAGTCATAATGGGTGGGGGTTGAAGGATTATACTACGTGCCTGGCCAAGTTCATAAGCTCACCTGATAATGGCAGTGAGGCTGTATGATGAAATATTGTGCCCATTGTACACAGAAAACCTGCTTTGCACCTGTGTACGATCGTGTAGTGATGATATTGTTACGTACTTGTGACTTGCGTCACCGCGCATTCAAAAAATTATTATTGTTGTGCTTTATTAATCATTACTGACCTTACACAGCTTAGTAGCACATTGTTTGTACCACATTTACTCCAAAATTGAAATGATGATAATTGTCATGTTGTTAGGTTGACTTGAGACAGATGACAGTGAAATTCGTATCAAAATAAATTGTGTCTAAGAGGAAATTTGTGATTTCACATATGATCCTTCCAATCAAGTTAGCTGCATGATGGTGAGAACACATACCTAGGATTCATAAAATATTGTTGCAGAGTCTTGTCTCACCATATTGGTGATTTCATTCCGCTTGTAAGGCATTGTCTTTTTGCATTGATCCAGGTAGTCAGACTCACAGTGAGTGGTAAGCTTTTACAGAGTTTTATTGTCATGAAATCTAAAATACATTTTGTTAGGCAGTACATATGTGAATGTTTTGACTGGTTAGGTAAATAGCTACAGAATACATAAAGGTATGCCCAGGTAGAAAATTTGAATAAATCTGCAACAGCTCGGCTCTTTTTTCTCTTTTTTTTTTTTGCATTGAGTGGCGTATCAGAAGAGTGCGAAAGACTAGGCAAAATTTAATAGGGCAAAGAAGCAGCAGCATGTGACTGGGTCTTGTGCAGAATGAGCTAGGGTGCTGTTATGGAGCTAGAAAACACCCTTGGACAACTTCCCATGGTGTTTTGTCTTGATGGCATTCTGTAACCTCATCAGAAGATTTTGTTAGTTTATTTCTGTGACACTTAGCTCCTTACAGGCATAATCTGTTAGTGTCACACCATGGTGGTCCTAAAAAAATACTCAACATCGCTTTGCCCAGTGGTTGGGATTTGCCTGTATTAGTGATGGTGAATTGACATGTTTCTACTGATTGCTTTGCTCCTGTGCCTTGAGATCATAGTGATACACTCAGAATTCATCCATGGTGATTAGGCCACGAAAGAAATCATCTAGATTGGTTTGACATAGTGCAACATTTCCATTGCTGCCTCAATTTGGCATGCTGTTTGAATGGGTGCGAGCAATTTGGGAACCATGTAGTGCCATGTGTTGAAAAGTGATCCACGACTGACTTTCGCTTTTCCCAGTTTTGCATCTATTGTGATTCTCCGCATTTGAGCACCAGGACCTACACTACAGGTTCCTAGTTCTTCACAGAGATTCGATCTGCTTCTATGTTTTTCATCATTCAGGCATGTTTGACCACACTGGAAGTTCCTGCACCACCTAACCATTATAACATATGACGGTGCATTACTGCTGTATACTTCCATCAACTCAGCATGGATAGTTGTCCCCTTCAGATGCAAGAATCAAATTACTGCTCAATACTCCACCTTTTCAGTAGGCTGTGACTTTTTTTATTATTATTATTATTATTATTATTATTATTGGGCAGTTGGCTGTGGTACTGTGGCATGTGGATTTCTAGGTGTACCAGGGCAGACATGGAGCTCCAGCAAACAAAAAATAATGATATAACTTTATATTTTTAAAGTGATAATTAAAACTTTAAGATTACCGGTCATAACTTATTCTACTGCAGATTTCAGTTCCTCATGAGAGGGAACTCCTTTGAGATTCTGAAGGAGACCAACAAAAGATACACTCCAGTACACATGAACCCATAAATAGAAAAGACCAAGTCCTTAAAGAAGTTGATTTGATTGGTCTGGGACTGGATAGAAAGTGAACCTAAAAAACCCATAACTGTAATATCGAATATATTTTTGCTGATAGCATTGTGTGTATTGAAAAATAGTTTGCTACCATCTGGCACACAATAGCACATGTGATTGGTAAAAAGTCTTGTAGGATAATGTGAAACTTTTGATATTAAGCATATGTACATGTATTTAAAGGCATCCAAGGAAAAATGTAGACTTAGGCCTAAGTGAATTTCAATTTTGATCTTGAAGCGGAACACGAACAAAATGGTTCAAATGGCTCTGTGCACTATGGGACTTAACATCTATGGTCATCAGTCCCCTAGAACTTAGAACTACTTAAACCTAACTAACCTAAGGACAGCACACAACACCCAGCCATCACGAGGCAGAGAAAATCCCTGACCCCGCCGGGAATCGAACCCGGGAACCCGGGCGTGGGAAGCGAGAACGCTACCGCACGACCACGAGATGCGGGCAGGAACACGGACACTGTTATTTACGCCGAAGTGCATGAAGGAGCTTCTTCCATGGAATAAGAAATGGATGCTGAGATGCAAGGGTATCTGAATTAACATTTACAAGATTAAGCCTATTTTCAGTGTCGTTTTTGTCAGAGAGGGAGAGAGAGAGAGAGAGAGAGAAGGATACTTGAAATGATATTCAGATGATCACAAGCTTGTAGAAAGCTTGGTATGTTGATAAAGCAGCAGGTAAACTGGACTTTTATGAGGAAGCACAACAAAATTCAACAAAAAAAAGGTCTTCGCCACATCAAAATAAACCAAACCTCTAACTAAATTAAAGGCATTAAGAACAGTACAAAGTATGTTGTGACATGCTCGGTAACTAGATGTTGCACACACTGAAGAAAAACCTACAGCACATTCAAGAAGCACCTTAATGGCTATCAGCCACAAAGTAAGAAATCATAGGGTAATATAAAGGTCTGTTTTGTCCCAGCTAATTACTTCAAAGATCTTTTTGGCTATGAGGAAACCAGTAACAAATGGTCACGACATCCTTTTGAATTGACAGACAAAGACTTTGCCACGAATATGGGAAGAGCTTGGTTTGTCTCTCAACCTACGAATAATGAAAATGCTGGCTAAGATTTGATCACAGCATAAATGTCAAGGAGTGATGGTAGGTAGTTTTGCTTGAAATTTTGGCAAAGCAATATAATTATACAGTACCTAACACATTTATTCCAAGATGAGATTAATGAGAGAAATCTCTGAAGGATTTTAATTGAAACGTAGACTCCATGAGGGCAGAGGACAATCACCAATTGTATTCAGTTGTATATTAGAAAAGATAATCTGTGAATGGGAAAATGAACTTTGCAGGAGTTGATTACCGAATTAAGTCCATATTAGAGGCACAAAGAATGGGGTTTGTGATTTGACAATTCTGTCACGAGACACTGAAATGCCAGTTGAACAGGTAAAGCTAGTAAAAGAACGGGCAGAAAAAGCTGGATATTACATTTAATAAAAAGAAATACATTTATGCAATTGTCAAATCAGTCGCATTTCAAAGGACGGCAACATATGGTAGTATTGAAAGAGTGTTAAACACTTTTTGAGTGGTTCTGTAGTTATAAAAAAGCTAAATAAACATCATATAAGGCAATAGTTGTGTTGCTTGTGGGAGAATGTACCATCTCTATGTGAAGAAACTCATCTTGAGACAAACTAAACCTAGTCACTATGATGCAGTCTTTAAAATAGTGTATCTGTATGTCAGTGGAACTCCCTCAGTGGAAGGAAAGAGATTAAAAAACAACCAGAACAATTTGGGAGGACGTTGCAAAATAATGATACCAAAACGTTGTAGGTGGCCATTGCAACTGTAATGCTAAAAAGAATTGTACTAGAATAGTGAATGGTTTACGAAAGCAATTAGAAAATCAATATCTCCCACAGCTCATTGTGCAAGTACAGTACTGAGACCTTTAAAGGCTTCATTAAAGAAGAAAAGCAGAACTAGTGCTGAACTTTTGGGCAGGAAGGAAGAAATTCACTAACATATAGTTGTTGTGTAATACAATTTTGTTACAAAAAAGGTACCTGATAAACAGTAAATGTAGTATATACCCTACAAAACTCTTTTTTTCAGTTCATGTAAAGCAGCTTGATTTATGTTTATGTCTATTTTATTTAGAGGGTATGTAATTTCTAAAGCCTAATTGTTATTAGTCAGATTTTGTCAGGGGACAGACAGCATGTAATCAGTAAAATCAGTGTATATGGATATTGTTTGTAACTTTATTCTTTGAGCATTGTGTTCCATCAGGTATTGATTAAATTTGGTGCACAGTTTATAGCTGTTAAAAAGTTGTCATTCAGTAACAAAAATGCATCAGATTAAAAATCCAGAGGTTGAAGATTTAACCCCCAATTGGTCCTTTGATTTTTTCCTGTTTTCTGTCATTCCTGTCATCTCTGCTAACACTTCGTGTATGTGAGAAAGTTTAATTTGCACTGGGATTCAGAGTCAAGTTATAGTTCCTAAATCATCGTATAATGGCTAGGAATTTCACTCCATATGTTTGACGAATGCAAGGACATTCCACCTCCAGTACACAATGCTTTGTATTGTAAAGAATGGTGTTTTCAAATCAATCGTCTTATGTGACCTATCTAACATGATAAGATGCCATCACTGTGTCTGTTAGTAGCCATGTCCTGGTGTAGGAATAGTGTTCTATGAATCTTCCATGTGAATTCCAGAGAGCCCCAGCAGCAGTTCTTTTTAGTCCTAGTAGTATGTAATGGATGAGGATATCTGTATAGTTCTTTCCATTTCATTATGTTTTGAGAATCACCATTTAGTGGAAACTAGTATTCAGTTATCAGGTCCCTCAAACATGCATTTGAATGCTAACGTTATTCAGTATTACCCTCGATTCTTAACTCGTGAAGCATTCTCTTTTAACTGGAGCATTTGAAATGTGCCTGCAGCATCAGAATATCCATAGCATGCTCCCAAGATTAATATTTTGCATGAACAGACTTTATTTCTGCAAATATTGATTGTAATATCAGGTGAGATGTTTTCATACCTGTTGATTGATGGGTGGATGAAAGTTTCCTCATGTTCAGATAGATTTGTTGTGAATATGCTGTTGGTGAATTCTGGCATTGTTTTATCTGAGGATGGAGCCTTACAGTTTCGAAATTGATAGCTCAGTTAAATTGGGAAACAGTAGGTACAGCTTTTTGGGTACATAAATAAAAAGGTAAAATATAACGTTTATTTTCCACTGCTTAAGTCATAGCAGCAAACTTTTCCACCTTCCCACCATCTTCCATCACTGTAGAAGATACAAGATTTGGACTTGGAATCTGGAACTTACCCACAGAACTACATAGAAAAGTAGGTGCACAGTAATGCATTTGAATATAGAAAATCACCCTCTGATTCAACTGTGAGCTAAAGAAGACGTAGGCATTGTGTAAGTCTTCTTGACTGCTAGATCCGCCTCGTTTACCACCCCTATTTAACGACAAGACAGTAAATGAGCGATTGACGAGAATAGGACAGTGAATAACTGTAGGTGCGTTACAAAGTCATGGCGTGTGGAAGAAACAAAATGCGCCCAGTGACTGGAAGAAATCGGAGGTGATACCAGTTAACAAGAAGGATGGTAAAAGTGATCCTCAAAATTACCGTCCATTCTCATTGACCTCAATCTGTTGTAGAATCCATAAAATATTATGTGCCCAAACATAGTATTGTATCTTGAACAGAATGACGTGATCCATGCCAGCCAACATAGGTTCCGACAACAATAATAATGCGGAAGGTAACTCACGCGTTTTTCAGAGTTGATCCTGAAAGACGAGGATTGAGGCTATCAGGTGAATGTAGTACTTCTTGACTTTTGAAAAGCTTTTGACTTGATACCACACCAACATTTATTTTTAAAAAGTATTAGGTATTAAACAAAATATGCGACTGGATTGGATTTCTTGGAAGGAAGGGCGCAGCAAATTATTTTGGATGGATAGTCGTCGACAGGAGTGGAAGAAGCCCCAGCGAAGTGTGTTTAAAGCCCTCGTTGTTCCTGTCGTATGTTAATGACGTCCCAGACTGTATTAATTATAACCTCAGACTTTTTTTTCACGACTGTCTGTAATGAAGTACTTCTGAAAAAAAAGCTGCATAAACATGCAGTCAGATCTTGATAAGGTTTCATAGTGTTACAAAGATCATCGACTTGTTTTAAATCTTCAGAAACGTAAAATTGTGCACTTCACAAAATGCAGAAAAGTGCACGATTGGAATCAATCGACTCGTACAAATATCTGGCTGCAACAATTTGCAGGGATATGAGATGATAACGTACGCTCAGTCGTAGATAAAGCAGGTGCCCGAGTTCGTTTAGTTGGCAGGATACTAGGAAAAACTGTCCTAGAGTGTCGCTCAAATGTATGGGAACCATACCAGATAGGACTAACAGAAGATTCGAACGTATACAAAGAAGGGCGGCGCAAATGGCCACAGATTTGTTTTGACTCGAGCGTCACGGAAGTGAAAAATGTGAATTGGCAGCCTCTTGAAGATAGACACCAATTACGTCCTTAATGCCTACTTACTGTGCCTCAAGATCTCATAGTAATTACGATTTTAGAGGTATTCTTCGGCTTCAACTGTTTCCATATTTACCGCGAAGACGAGAATTGACTAATATATGGCCGGCCGAAGTGGCCGTGCGGTTAAAGGCGCTGCAGTCTGGAACCGCAAGACCGCTACGGTCGCAGGTTCGAATCCTGCCTCGGGCATGGATGTTTGTGATGTCCTTAGGTTAGTTAGGTTTAACTAGTTCTAAGTTCTAGGGGACTAATGACCTCAGCAGTTGAGTCCCATAGTGCTCAGAGCCATTTGAACCATTTGACTAATATATCATATCACGCGCGGAGGCACTGAACCAGTCATTCTTCTCGCGCTCTATTCGCAATTGGATCAGGAAGAAAATCTAGCAAGTGTTACAGTGGGAAGCATCCTCTACCGCACAGTGATTTGAAGAGGCTGTTTTTTTAAAAACTGCCGAGCCGCTCTGAACAGTGGACGCGTTCCAATGCTGCGCCCCACGCGTGTCAGCCATTTCTCGTAGAGAGTGTTATTTCGCCTTGGCGGCTTCCCTGTCGGTTTTCAGAGAACTGAAGGACTAGCGAGCTTCCTGCCGTGACTTCTCGTCGTGTTGCATAATACGGCTTCGCGAGTCTTGCGCGTCGCGCACAGGTTTCGTGCCGTGGGAGGCTCTCACAAGCCGGTGGTAGTTCCGCGGAAGACTGAAGGCTTGACGACGTGGGGAGAGGAGAGGCGGACCCGGTGCGGTGGCAGTCGCGGCGATGGTGTTCGGCGGGAGCGACGGCCGCCGTCTGCGCCGGACTGCCCCCACTGGGCGCGCCTCCGCGGGGAGGGAGCGGGCTGTCGCCGTAAGTGACGCGCCAGCTGCGGGCTGCTCTGCCGGTGGCCAGCTGACACCAAATGCTGCCATCCTCGTTGTCCTTCACAAGTAGTTGTTCCGCACTATTCGATCATACCTTCATTCAAACCCTGTAGCGTAAAATACGAAGTGTGGGGTAAAATTTGTGTGAGGAGTGACAAGACACGATCTCATCGTTTATGTTATCGAAGTTGTGTTCGGATTTTGATAACTTTCGAACATCTGTTATGGGCTTACGTTCTGAAGACAGTATCGGGCGTGGAGTTTCGTTTAAACTCTGACGGAAATGTGAAAAACAGTTTGACGTGGGATACGTTGGCAGTTACTTGCAGAAAGCCCAGTTTCAGTATATACAGTGTCGATAATGAGTCCCCCTTGTTTCTTCCAGTGACGAGTGTGCGTGTGTTAAAATGTTGCAGTACGAAAAGTAACTTCAACGAACGACAAATCTTGCGTGTGAGGGATTTCTTTGAAGAAGGGTGTTGTATCCGACATCTGTTGGACATTTGCGGGAACAGTGTGAATGCGTTCTTGATTACTGTGATTTAGATTTGTAAGTGAAGAAAATCTCCTTACATAATTATTGAGAAGGTCTTTTTTTCACTTGTAACTTACTTTGGCAAAGTTTACTAAAGTGCGAAACATAACCCGTCAGTTATTTGCAAAGTAGACCTGGCTGTTTTCTGGTTTGCGTAGTAGCCAGCCAAAATTGAATCCTACCGTTCCTGTTGTCCCTTATAAGTAGTAGCTTTAGCCTGTTCGATCGTGCATGCCGTTTCGCCCTCCTCCATTCTGAACATTTTAGTGCCAAATACTGACAAATTGGGGCTTGAAATTAGTGCGAGTAGTGCCAGTTACGATCTAAATGTCTGTGTGGTGTAAGAGCGGTATGGACCGTTATATAACTTTCAAGTATGTTGCGCTGCTTCAGTGCATCAGTGAATCTAAAACTGTTTGTGCATGCATATAAAAGCAGCAAAAGGAGCTACAGATTCCAGAACAAGAGGCAGATACGTCATTCAAAATGCCGTCGATAACAATGTTATATTGACGAATATATATTACGCCGTTTGAAGGTCGACGTAACCCCAAAACACGTCTCGGCATAAATAAACCTATAAACAAAGTGGCTGGGTGCTGTGATTTTCTAAATAATCTCTGTAGTAATTAAGCTTATTACGTATTGTAAGGCAAGAAGTTTTCTCTGGCTAGTGGAATTTTTACAGGAATGTGAAAAATAGTACGAGTAACGATGTGTTTGCTGTATTTCCAGAGAGTGGATCCGATTGTGAAATGTGTATTTTCTATGACAAGTCTCCCTTTTATTCTTCCAGTGATGAGTGTGCATTCAAAACAAACGAGGTATGAAATACTACTAGAACTGGCGACACGGCGTATTGGCGATTTCTCTGAAGATAGGTGTTGTATCCCACATGTGTAGCTGGAAGACAGAATTTACTGGTACACTTAATTTGGAATTTAAATGTGGGAAGCTGGTTTTTGGGGGGGGGGGGGGGGAGGAGGTAGCTTTGTTAGTTAAGCTAAAAAAAAGTACCTAACTTTGATCAGTATAGTATATTGGATGAAGTAGTACGAATGCACTTCTAATTTCTGTGGCTTAGAATGAGTCTCGATATACTTGTTGGACACTTTTCCCCACGAGTAAATGGCATTGACATAGTTTCCCAAAGTAGGGCACTGACACCGAGAACCATTTGTAACTTTGAGCGTAGTTATATTTTTGAAAGTAATAAAGTTATATAAGTATATGCAGTTTACACATATCTCAATATAAACTGAAACTAAGTTTTAATTATATGTTACCCTGTAAAGTTGCTTTCTCATGTTGTGTTTTATGAAGCACAGGCAACACATTTCTGGTAAAATTATGAAAGATTAAGGTCCTGTATTGTTTCCTGGAGTTCAACAATTACATAAGATATAATGACGTACTGTTTTCACCTGACACTTCCCAAAATGCATGCCACTAAAAGTACTGATAGTTTACTTTGCATCGAATTAATAACGTTACACTTTTTATCAGTTTTAACAGGTCAGCTGTTCGCATTACATCAAATTCGGCTTTTTGCAGAGCAGTAGAGGTGACGTTAGCCTCGCCAACTTCACTAGCGTGCCCGCAGAGTAGCTGCGATGTTAGCACCCATTCATTAATCTTCTGACTCATGCGTTGCGAAGTGGACAGGAACCAGTGTGATTTCCTTATTCTGTTGCTGCCACTGGGGTGCAGTTTACAGGCCTACAACAAACGTGAGATGTTATCTGCCTGTACTTCTGTCGCATAGCAATAGATAATGCCGACATATTACGAAAAACACCTAGCGTTGTGTGTACCACAGTAAAAAGTAACCTTCGTATTAATGGAACATTATGCCCTAAGGACGTCGTGTTGTGACATTCATAGGAATCATCGTTAGAATGTTTGTGGAAAATTAAAACTGTGTACCACAGAGATTAGAACGCGGATGTTTTGCAGGCAATAACCTGCCGATGACGTCATCCAGGCACACTCGGAGCCAACGAAATATTTCCTGCGAGGACGGGGCACGTCTCACGGACCGATTACAAGATTCAACTTGTCAGTAGCGCTCGTCCACAGCTTATAAACCCTTGGTAGCAGAGTTCGTTACATCTTTCGGCACATAGTTGTAGCTTGTCACAGATGACCATCGTAACGCGATCTCCGCTGAGAAGAAAAGTATGTCCTCTTGGTATCATCGTTACACATAACTTTTCAAGGAGTTCTGAGAACGCCATAGGGGAAAGAATGGGCTTCGGGCCCATCTCCTGCCGTTTTCGCGTCCCCTCAGACAGCAGAGCAGAAGTTTCACTCACTCAGGTCGCACATGTGCTGTGGAGCTATATTCCTGTTAATGTCGTAGCCTTGTACAAAGGTGGTAACCTGATTTGTCTTATCAAGGGAAGCTTAATATTATTACATCGATTTATTTCGTTGAACTGACGTTTAAACAAAAATTGACCGTGTGCTTAATATGCTATTGTGTCGCTCAGGTTGGCAAATTACCTGTGTTGGAGAACTATACTTAAAAATAATCCTAATCCCGATCCGACACATATAAGTTTATCTGAAGATTCCTTGTTCAGCACACATGAAAGATTCAATCCCATGACAAAATGTCTCTCGTCAGTATAACGAATGTATCACACTGCCGTGGAATTTACAGTTTTGGGAAAACGTGATTATAAAGTGGTTGTCTTACATTGTACAGTATAAGAGCAGAGCAACATTATCTGAAGCTGTTAATTTTCTGATCATTTACAGGTTTAAAATCTGTGGCACCTCTTGGCACCTTTCCTTTCATCAAACCTCGAATGACTTTCCAGAAAGCCATTGTTTTGTTTATTAACTATCTGGTTTTTTTATCCATATATTGAATTATAGAGTCATTTAGAAAAATATCTTGGAAAGCTTGTGCCAATTTTTATTGTAGCGTCTGAATTGATGAGATGTGATGTCTTCCAAAAATAGATTTCAGCTTTTTTTCCTTGTTGTGTTATTGTTCCCAATCGCTTCTCTAATCAAATTTTCATTATATCTTCAAAACGTTCGGAAATGTCTTAGAGAGATACACATATGGTATAAAATTCATACGGGCACATGCATACTTCATAGTTTTGCAAGTGTCAAAAATTTGTTGTACATATCTCCTAAGAAGTCAGGTCATTATTTAATGTTATCGTTCGTCTGTAAACAACCCACAAATAGCTAACAAAGAGAAACATTTTCGTTGCAACTGTTTTTATACTTTCCAGTTGGCATCTGGACAACGTTAAAACCTGCAGATCACCTGCAGAAAATCGCTGTCTTTCAGATAGTCTTCGTTTAATAGAAATAAAGCACTGTGACGTCGGGAATGATAAAGACTTCAAAATGTGTTTCGCCTCAGGCAGTTCCTTTCACCGAAATGGTAGAACATTTTAATGAAAGAAACTCTTTTCAGTCGAGGCAAACTTCGTCCACTATAAAATTTCACAGTCGCAATTGCATGTATGACATTGATGACTTGTGTCGATCATTCAGTGACCTTTTTCATGTTTGCAAATGAAAACTAACAGTAAGTAGATAAATGGAAAGTGACTTACGTAAATTATGATTTCAAAGTTTTTTAAGCTTTTTCACCTCACGTTTATTTACTGAAATAGTACATATTGCAATTTTTATTTTTGATTTGTAAATGTGAAGATCGACCATTAAATGGCCGAGAACTAGGCGTCATTTGTAATATTCTTAACTGAGACAGCGAAGAAAATAAACTTGTGGTGAAACATATAGTCGCAGTATCTCTCGCAGTGAAACGTCGTCAATCATCAGTAATATTGAAACGCTGCCTATAAAGTGAGGCAAAACAACTACTCTCTTGGAGGTAGAGATTCTCGAACCATAAAATGCAACGACGACTTGTTCTGTGACGTGGGTACGTTGTACTCGAATTAATGAAACAAGATTTAATCGTTCGTAACAGTTTTATTCGCTTAAAGATACGAAGCTCATTTAATTAAAAAAAACTGATTGCACCAAAGGCAGGTTGTACCATCTGTTCTTCTTTTCAGTCCAGGAGAGAGAACTTCTTGGCTTCGATATGGTCATTGGGAACTGTGTGAATTGCTTATATCGATTGCGTCGTGGGTCCCAGGGATGTCGCGGCTCTACAATAAGGGTACGCGGTGTTCTCATAAAAAATAATGGTTGGGTGACTTTGCTTTCCGATGTGAGTTGAACAACGTGTGCGGTCGTAGTGATGGCTTTACAATAAGGGCGTCGCGGTGTTCTCATAAAAATAAGGGTTGGGTGAATTTGCTTTCTGATGCGAGTTAAGGAACAACACGGTTGTAGTGATATCTAGTGGACCGATTAGTTAGTTTGAACAATTTTTTAAATGTAAATGCAAAATGCGATTTTTCAAAGATATCACGCATTTCTAAAGACATGAATAGACGAAAATGTAGGAAGTGTGAGGAAAGTTACTTGAATTTCGGTTTTACATGTAGTACTGTTGGAAATAGATAATCACCATGGTGTGTCACTTGCTTAGAAGTCCTAACTACTGCAGGCACGCTTCTAATTAAATGAAACAACATTTGGAGCGAAATCACTGTAGTTTGATAAGCAAACCACGATGATACTTTTCCCACAAGCTAAAAGAAATGACAGAACAAAGTAAAAACTTTCATAAACAAGCTACGATTCCTATAAAAGCTCTTCTTTCGTAATACAAAGTTGCCTACTGTATAGAGAAGAGCAAAAAACCTGACAGAATAATGGAAGACCTTATAATTATTACCAGCAACTGTGGACACGGTATCTATTATGATAGGTAAGTCAACCGCCAAGCCATTGGCAAGTGTATCTTTGTCAGACAACGCTTATATACGCTCAAACTAAGTTGACACTCGGCGCGGTGGCTGATGGGAGCGACTATAAATGAGAAACACCATTAGGGTTGCTCCCACCATCCACTGCGCCGAATGTCAACTCAATCTGCACATGTAGTATTAGCCGTCGAATACTCTATTTCGCTGCCGACAATAAAGATCAGTTGTTGAAAAACTCAAAGGTAATGATGATTTTGCCATTTAGTTGGCTGAAGCTACAGACAACGACAATGACTCACATCTAATTTGTTACGTGTGGTAATGTATGACAAGAAATTTCATGAAGATCTTCTTTTTCTGCAAAGAAATAACACTTGAAACGAAAGTAAGAGACAACTTTGAAATACTACTGTCTTTTATAAAGTAAAATAACATTAATTGGAAAAGTTTTGTTGGTGTGTGTACAGATAGAGATCGTAGTGTTGCTGGCTGTTACGTCAGACTGCAAGCTAAGATGCACAAAGAAGCTTCTCGTGGTATTTGGAAACACTTTTTTATTCGCCAAGAAACACCGACATCAAAAGGCATGAGCGGTGTCCTTCACGACGTTCTTCAGTCAGTGATCGAGGTGGTAAACTTCATTACAAATCTGCCACTTAAGTCAAGATGTGTTCAACAGATGTGCGTTGATATGAGTGCAGAGGACATTTCTCAAATTTATTACAGTAACTCTCGCTCGCTTTCACCTGAGAAAAAAAAAGAGTATGAACTCAGGAACAAACTTCACACTAACGTTTTTCGACAGAAACATTGTAACATCTTTGTATAACTCATTTCATTTAATGTATCCCTTCAAGGTAATGAGATCAACATTCTGCAGATGTCAGATAAATTCCAACCTTCAGAAAGAAAGTACTATTCTGTGAGAAGAAGCTTAGAAGACAATGACTTTCAGTTGAGCGAAGAAGTGAATCTGGATCATTTAATTGAACTCATTGATTAATTTTTGAAGTACTTGCCAGACGAAGTTGATCAACACAGTTGGATGAAGGATCCTCTCTGGCGTAGAGAAGCAGCTGAAAGAGCTGAAAACAAATAAGTTACCAGGTCTGGATGGAATGCCAATTCGGTTTTACTAAGAGTATTCTGTGACCTTAGGCCCTTGCTGCTTAGCTTCCATTTATCGCGAATCTCTCGTCCAGCACGAATTCCCAAGAAATTGGAAAAATAATGCAGAATTCTTGAGTATATTCTTATTTGGCTGAGCACTATGGGACTTAACATCTGAGGCCATCAGTCCCCTAGAACTTAGAACTACTGAAACCTAACTAACCTAAGGATATCACACGCATCGATGCCCGAGGCAGGATTCGAACCTGCGACTGTAGCAGTCGCGCGGCTCCTGACTGAAGCGCCTAGAACCGCTCGACCACCGCGGCCGGCTATTCTTATTTCGAATGTAATAATTTCGTTGCGACGTAAGAGCTTCTGTCTACAAATCAGCACTGCTTTAGAAAGCATTTGTTGTGCTAAACTTAGCTTGCCCTTTTCACACACGAAATCTTGCGGTCGCAGTTCCCCATTGCAGGCTCTTAAGGAAGTTACGAGCGTACAGCATAGGTTCCCAGGTAAGTGAAATGTTCGAAGACTTCTTCAGTAATGGAAACTACTCCTGTGTCCTCGACGGCGAGTGTTCATCAGAGGCAAGGGTATCATCACGAGTGCACTTGGGAAGTGTGATAGAACCGCTATTACTCTCTATAATATACATATAAATGATATGACAGACAGGATGAGCAGTAATCTGCGACTGTATGTTGCGGTGTATGGGAAGACGTTATTGAGTGACTATAAGGGGACACAAGATGACTTAGACAAAATTCCTATTTGGCGTGATGAATGAAAGCTAGCTACCGATCGAGGTGGCGCAGTGGTTAGCACTCTGGACTCGCATTCGGGAGGACGGCAGTTCAGACTCGCGTCCGGCCCTCCCGACTTCGGTTTCCGTGATTTCCCTAAATAACTTCAGGCAAATGCCGGGACGGTTCCTTTGGAAGGGCACGGCAGACTTCCTTCCACCCATCCTTGCAATGGGACCAATGACCTCGCTGTTTGGTCCCCTCCCCGAAATCAGCCAACCAACAGCTATCTCTAAATGTAGAGAATTGTAAGTTAATGCAGATGAGAAGGAAATAATCGAATACAACATTAGTAGTATACTGCATGACACAGTCATGACGATTAAATATCAGACTGTAACGCTGCAAAGCGATGGAACGAGTATTTAAGGATAGTGTTAGTGTTCGGTTTATTGAGAGTGCGTACCGTTCTCGAGTATTGCTCGGTTGTTTGGGGTGCCCACCGTGTTGGATTAAAGGGAGACACGGAAGCAGTTAAGAGTAGGCTGCTAGATTAGTTACCACTAGGTTCGACTAACATGCATATATTACAGAGATCCTCGGGAACTCAAATGGGAATCCCTGAAAGGAAGGTGACGTTCTTTTGGAGGAACAATGTTGATAAAATTTAGAGAACGTGCGTTTGAAGCTGGCTGCAGAACGATTCTACTACCGCCAACGTACATTTTGCTTAGGGACTACGAAGATAAGATACCAGAAATCAGGGCTCGTACGGAGGTGTATAGATAGTCGTTTTCCCCTCGCTCTATTTACGAGTGGAACGGGAAAGGAAATGACTATAATCCGTTCATCATAAGAATAAACCTGTTGTAAACAAACACAAACGCAACGATCGGTCAGAAGCACACGTACCTGGTGTTGTTACGCTCTTGGAAGTAGGTCCTATTTATGTACGTTAAATGAGTTACGTTAAATGAAACTTTAAGATATTCAAATGTATTTACAGCCATCAACGTTTTTCTTAATCTTGATTTAGCCACGTAGTTTTTATTTCAAAAATCGTGTACACTCACAGCCTCTGCAGCGTTGTGCTCTGATTGCGCTGTTAAGTGCGCAATGTGAAAATGGCTGAGGCTGCTTTCTGTTCCGTAGTGAAACACGGGCGTGGAACACTGTTAAAAAGTGCCAAGAAATAGGCTTTCTTAATGTTTTTTCATGAATTTAAGGAGATATTTGGCTTGGAAGTTTTCCCAGCGTTGTATACAGGGTGGTCCGCTGATAGTGAGCGGGCCAAATATCTCATGAAATAAGCATCTAACGAAAAAACTATAAAGAACGAAATTTGTCTAGCTTGAAGGGGAAAACCCGATGGCGCTATGGTTGGCCCGCTAGATGGCGCTGCCATAGGTCAAACGGATTATCAACTGCGTTTTTTTTTTAAATTGGAACTCCCATTTCTTATTACATATTCGTGTAGTACGTAAAGAAATATGAATGTTTTAGTTGGTCCACTTTTTTCGCTTTGTGATGGATGGCGCTGTAATAGTCACAAACGTATAAGTACCTGGTATCACGTAACATTCCGCCAGTGCGGACGGTATTTGCTTCGTGATACATTACCCCCTGTTAAAACGGACCGTTTACCAACTGCGGAAAAGGTCGGTATCGTGCTAATGTATGGCTATTGTGATCAAAATGCCCAACGGGGGTGTGCTATGTATGCTGCTCGGTATCCTGGACGGTGACATCAAAGTGTCCGGACTGTTCGCTGGATAGTTATGTTATTTAACGAAACAGGAAGTGTTCAGCCACATGTGAAACGTCAACCACGACCTGCAACAAATGATGGCCAAGTAGGTGTTTTAGCTGCTGTCGCGGCTAATCCGCACATCAGTAGCAGACAAATTGCGCGAGAATCGGGAATCTCAAAAACGTCGGTGTTGAGAATGCTACATCAACATCGATTGCACCCATACCGTATTTCTATGCACCAGGAATTGCATGGCGACGACTTTGAACGTCGTGTACAGTTCTGCCATCGGGCACAAGAGAAATTCCAGGAAGATGACAGATTTTTTGGACGCGTTCTATTTAGCGAAGAAGCGTCGTTCGCCAACAGCGGTAACGTAAACCGGCCTAATACGCACTATTGTGCAACGGAAAATCCACGATGGTTGCGACAGGTGGAATATCAGCGACCTTGGCGGGTTGATGTATGGTGCGGCATTATGAGAGAAAGGATAATTGGCCTCCATTTTATCGATAGCAGTCTAAATGGTGCAATGTATGCTGATTTCCTACTTAATGTTCTACCGATGTTACTACAAGATGTTTCAATGCATGACCGAATGGCGATGTACTTCCAACATGATGGATGTCCGGCACATAGCATGCGTGCGGTTGAAGGGGTATAGAATAGCATATTTCATGACAGGTGGATTGGTCGTCGAAGCACCATACCATGGCCCGCACGTTCACCGGATCTGACGTCCCCGGATTTCTTTCTGTGGGGAAAGTTGAAGGATATTTGCTATCGTGATCCATCGACAACGCCTGATAACAGGCGTCAGTGCATTGTTAATTCATGTGCGAACATTACGGAAGGCGAACTACTCGGTGTTGAGAGGAATGTCGTTACACGTATTGCCAAATGCATTGAGGTTGACGGACATCATTTTGAGCATTTATTGCATTAATGTTGTATTTACAGGTAATCACTCTGTAACAGCATGCGTTCTCAGAAGTGGTAAGTTCACAAAGGTACATGTATCACATTGGAACAACCGAAATAAAATGTTCAAACGTACCTACTTTCTGTATTTTAATTTCAAAAACCTACCTGTTACAAATTGTTCGTCTAAAATTGTGAGCCATATGTTTGTGACTATTACAGCGCCATCTATCACAGAGTAAAAAAAGTGGTCCAACTAAAACATTCATATTTCTTTACGTACTACACGAATATGTAATAAAAATGGGGGTTCCTATTTAAAAAAACGCAGTTGATATCTGTTTGACCTATGGCAGCGCCATCTAGCGGGCCAACCATAGCGCCATCTAGTTTGCCCCTTCAAGCTAAACAAGTTTCGTTCTTTGTAGTTTTTTCGTTTGACGCTTATTTCGTGTGCTCCTAACTCAATAAATTTTGCCCTGCAGCTCAGATATTGTAGCGTAATCGAATGTAAAGCAGAGGCGGTTATTCGTGCTTTTGTTCAGATTTCCCCAGTGTCATTTTTTTCTTCACGTTCAATTTGAAATACCTACATCTCGTAATTATGAAACTCATCATCATTTTTTATGAATAACACACGTTTTCTTGTTTCTAATTACATATTGGACGCGAAATGCCTTTTTCCATTTCAAATACAAATTCTTAATTATTGACGTTTAATGAAAGATTGTTCATAATAGTTGTTTACTTAAGAAAACATAACAATTTAATTTTTATGGCAAAAATGAAAAACCAAATACTCTTTATTTGGACTATGTCTATCGTTTTATAATACAGAGGTAGATAGGTACCGTAGAACCATGAAAAACAATTATTTTTACAGCATCGAGCACATCACACAAATTCTATATGTTTACATTTGCTTCTGTACCATTACAATATGAACCCAACAGTACTGATCTGGAGCCAAGGTGCGGGATTTGGCTCGAGGAGTAACAAGACTATTAAGCTGCCAGACGTACTGGAGCTAACGCACGAAGCTTTTACACACGTCACTGCCGAACGCTGGCGGTATATAAACGGCTCGTCATAAAAGAAGAAGAGAAAATGCTGCGCCTGCTTGGCTTCGTGGATTCTCTTGTTGATAGGCTCGTTAACCACGTAGCAGGTGACTTTTCCAGAATTGAAATGTATTTCTCGGATTCGGATAAGGAAGGAGCTAAAAGATTACCAGACGACTGACTGTAATACCTTCAGTATTTAACTATACGGCGAAATCCTTGAATACTCCCTTACATTACACACACAGCTTATGCAGAAAAACTAAGCTGTAGTTAAGTCAGGAATTGTCATCATTCTTGTGTTTAGTTGCAATAGTACGTTAGCTAAAAAACGATAACGTGTTGCGGTTTTCGTTTAGTCGTCTAAAGCCTAGTTTACACGACGACATTGGATTGCGCCACTCGTTGCATGGAATGAGTTGACCGCAAGTGGTTTCATATATGACTGTAGACACGGCGACGCATGTATACACTTCAGTTTCGTCATTTTGTGGGTCCCTGAGTCGTGTCTGAAATGAAAGTTTTGACAGCTGCACGTCGCACGAGTTGTGATGAAGTTAATGCTTGTTTGTATGGAATCGCTGCATAAGAAAAAATTAAGAAATGTGTTTCGATTCGTGACTGGATGAAGAAAAGACGTCAGCTCGGTTGCTCAGCATCCTTGCTGAAATAATTTATAGCGGAAGATCCAAGAAGTTTTTTTAATCATCTTAGAATGTCACCAGAATTGTTTACTTTTCTTCTAAATAGAATTAGGTATGCGATAAGGAATAAAGGTACTGTAATGCATGAAGCACTGTTGCCAGAACTGAAATTACATATATTGCGTGCATTACAATCAAGAACACTTGGCATGCTATGAGATACGGATTTAGTTGGTGATGACGCTATTTAATTAACACCAGTAATTATAAACATTAGCAACAATAATTACTCGAAGCAGGCCGCATTAAGAAGAGAGAGGCTTGCAAACTACTCTCTTGAAGATAGATCTTTACAGCGGCAATATTTCAAAATTCTAACATATGTGGATGGGGAGCACTACGGCGACGTTTTAAATAGATGAATACTGAGTAAAGAATGCAGCTTCTTGAATTTGTATAGCCTTCCCTCCTGTCAACAATATTCCTTAACAAAGAGTTGGCCAACTCGAACGATGGGATTTTAGTGTTGTAGACGAGAGCATTGCCACAGCTAGAATTACATTTGCTTGTATTTTTCTTAATTCAGTTGTCTGTGTGCTCCTAACTCAATAAATTTTGCCCTGCAGCTCAGATATTGTCAAACCGTCTACGTGGTCTCAGCGGTAGCAATATGTTGCGTATTTTTGTAATAACATCACTGAAATCCCACAAACACGTATGCAAAGCATAGATATCCAAAAATCGAACATTGTTCTCCATTCCCCACATCATATTTCAGTTTGTCTAAACTCTACGAACACTCATAACCTCAAAACTCATGCAACTGGTGGCGCCATAGTTGGAACACGCCGAAAGTGTTTAGTTTCACCAACGAGTTGCGCAAACGCGCGGCTCGCGTGCGCCTTGGCTGGTAGCGCAGTTGCCTGCTACCTAGTGTCGTGTAAACTAGGCTTAAGGAGCGTATTGTGGGTGATTTGCAGTGTATTATTTCATGGTGCTTGAAAATTAAATGACATTCTAAGCTGTATTGCTCCTCCGCTCGTCTCGTTTTACGTGTGAACTGCAGCTGGCCGCGTCACTGCAGGCAAGCTGTTTCAGGCGATCGGCCAGTGCTAAGTTAAATGCGCCGGTAAAGCTGTTGTCCCGTATTATCACTAAGTCGATGTGCGCGTAACGCACAGCACAAAACGTAGCCTTATTATCGTACTTGACAGTACTCACGACAGGTTGGCTGCAGTCCCACGTGAAATTGAAATCCAATGAGGTTCCAGCAAACGCTGAAGAATACATAGTACAATGTTTACCTCAGGTTTATTCTTATGATGAACGGTGGCTTGCGGAGTAAGTGTTCTAGCAAGGTAATTCTTCCCATTGCTTTCATTGTAAGAATAAGATATATGAACATTAAAAGTTGATTAAAATGAGTCATGTCAACAGTTAATGAAAAAATAACAAAAAGAACGTTATTTACCCCACACTGGGAGCCGAAATTCGTGTGCGAAAAGAGCCGTTGGTGTTTATGTTGAGGTCTAGGGAGCCGCCTGGATCCAAAAAGTTTGAAAACCACTGAGTTATGGAGATAAATCTATCCACTATCGGAGTGTATGGCAAAGCAATTTCTCTGCACTATACCAGTTTTGCTGAATACGCGCACCAATGTTGCTGACTTTACAAGGGAGTGCCATCGATAAAGAACATAACCCTCTGAACTAATTTTATATGAAAGAGAGATTTGAAATGAATTTCTAATTGCATGACTTTTTTTCGGAACTCAGACTCATACTAATTCCTAAAGAAATGTTGTCTTAGAAACTGCAAGTCATTCTTCCCTTTTTTTTCTCCATTGCAACCGCTCTTGAAGTAAGTGATCACAAGCCACGGTAAAAGTGAAAGTGGGGAACTGAAGTTCTTCAATTTCTGTGCATAACACCTGGTTCACCTAGAGACTAACTGTTACTTCCTATAGTGCAAAAGTGTAGAGGAGTGTGTCTTGCAGTCCCTGAAGTCCGCTCATAGTGAGATATGCAATAGGAACGAATATAACCTGTGGTAGTGAAAGAACACTGTGTAAAAAAGTATAGACTGATTCCTCCAGGGCGCCATAAAATTTAAGTGAATTAGATTGCTTGAATTGGATGAGTAATGCAACAGCTTGTAGCAGGTTTGTAGCGTTGCGACGTTGCCATCCGCACCAAGTATTACATTACTGGTTGGAATTGTGATGGAAAGAGTGAACGCAGGAGAAGCGGACGTCAAGAAAATTTCGGCAGAGGGGAACGAACTCTGCCATCATCCGATTGCTAACTTTTCCATAGGTGGTAGACGAAGGAGCGCAACAGTTGCAACGTTACTTGGTATCGTGATTGGACAGCGTCTGATGTATGCAGCAAAATATCTGCTGAGAAGCCATAAGCGATTTAGGGAGACCAAGAAAAACTTATGTCAGAATGGGCAGACAGACAGACATTGATTTTAATTAGCGTCCTACCGAATGGAAGGCCTGTGTGTTAACCTTACTCCACCTCTCTCGTGCGTGCGTGCGTGTGTGTGTCACGTCGGGCCATGGTAAATAAGTCCATATAAGGCAGAGTTTTGATGACATTGCTTTTCGTAATGGTTGAGATTGCTTTCGTGAAATGATGCTGGCAAACGTACACATGTCACGTTGCAGCACTTACTTTATAACACGGCACTCGGCGTGTTAGTGATATCTTTATACTCTCAGGAGTGACCAATAACGAGCTTTCGAGTCCGACTTTCATCTCCATTCAGCACACTGACCACCTCTATGTTCAAAGGGGCAACGTCCAGGCGCTTGACCGGAATGCCGCAGTTGGAAGATCATCTTGTTCGCTGCAAGTTCTCTGACTGAAAAGTCAAAGTCTTTCCAGGCAAAGCCTTTTCAGCAGTAATTTTTGTAAACTCTGTGGTCTGACATTATTAGCCCCCCTACCATCACTCGGTGTCAGTAGAAGCTGTTCATTGTGGCGTGACGCAGTAGTTTTTTGTGCAAGTAACGTGGTTACGGTGATCGCTGTAATTTATATCACTAACTAAATAGTAGTAGTTCAGCGAAGAGTTCTGTGGATAGCACCTTCATTTACCAGTTCAGCTACATGTTTCACTCATTTTGTGGCAGGGGTAAAAAGTTTCTAGGATACGGTAAACTAGTGGTAAGCTTGCAGCTCGTGGATGCTTATTGACTCAGGCGTGCTAGGAATGTAGTTGTTCGTGGTATGAAATTAGGCCTTAATCTCAGGCGGTGGGCTGTTATCGTGTGATTATACACGTGATACCATACAGCATCTACCTCCCATGAAACTATATTATGCATATGTATTGGCTAAAAGTAGAGCAGACAGAAAGTTTAGAAAACAAGAACGAATACTAGACAGACAATATTCAATAGAGCCATTGTACACCAATTACTTGTTGACGTCCGTCACCTGCCGCTACCGTGTTGCATATCGGCTGCCGTGCCCGCTGCGAGGTATGACAGGAAGGCGAGATCCCCTTCCGACAGTTGATTTTACTGTTAGGAAACGAATCACTCACAATAACGGAATCTTTTTCGTCGTTATTGTCGGAATCTCTTGAAAACACTACCGCCTTACGCTTCTCTACAGGTCTAATGATGTTACTGTCACTGGGGTCGGCCTCGGAAACATACAGTCATCCGGATCTGTCTTTTTCACTAGGAACATTCGAGTAATCATAATGTATATGAAACGCTACCATCGTCGTGTGTTGTTTTTGGTATAATTATCACGTCAGAAGAAATGCGAAATAAAAGGGGACAGACCAGGGATTTGGAACCAAACACTTCTAGAAAGAAAGCCAGGATTTGAAATGATCTGACCATTCATTTTGGCAGTTTGGCAACGGCGAACAGTTAGGGCGTGGCGTAGATTCATCTGATTGGAGGAACAATCTTCAACCTATGAAGTGTCAACCAACAAGTAATTTTAATAAGACTATAGGTTCTAATAAGAGGAATAAGAGCAGAGTGAAACTATTAATGATTACTGTCATCTTATAAAAGTATGAATGCAGTTATATAGGCCTATAAACTTGTAAGAAATTACAAATGGTGGACAATGATGGACAGTGTCGCCAACAACATTTCTCGGCGCGAAAAAGACAAATCTGCTAATAAAACATGAAAAGTTGTGACTGAAGGCGTTTTTTAATTCATACGTCCAGCAAATCTGCTAAGGCACAGAAATCATAAAATCCTTCCTATCCCGCGCAGCGTCACCACAGAATTGTTATCGATTGCATCCAGTTTATGGAAAACATGAATGCATGTGCAGCCAAGATCACAGTGCCATACAAGGCAGAGTCCACAGTACCTTTTAACACAACGTCGGCACAGCATATAGTTCCATCGCGGAGACAATAAAGACGATATGCGCGTCGGAGGGAGGCACACAACACATTAAGTGTAATACTGTGCCGTAATCAGTCTCAGCGCTTTCCCGAGAGTCTTTTCAAACAAGCAAAAAAGAAAAAATAATAATAATAATAATAAATAAATAAATAAAAAATGAAAAGTGTTTGTTACGGCTGAGAGAACGGTAAAGTGTTCTGACGTCATTCGATTCATTTTTATTTTTTGTGTCTTTGAAAAGTTTCGGCCGGCCTGACTGGCCGAGCGGTTCTACGCGCTACAGTCTGGAAAAGCGCGACGGCTACGGTCGCAAGTTCGAATCCTGCACGGGCATGGATGTGTGTGATGCCCTTAAGTTAGTTAGGTTTAAGTAGCTCTAAGTTCAAGGGGACTGATGACCTCAGAAGTAAAGTCCCATAGTGCTCAGAGCCATTTGAACCATATTTTGAAAAGTTTCGGGAAAGCGTTGGGACTCTTCACGGCACAGTATTACACTTAATTTGTTGTGCACCTCTCTCCGTTGCGCATATCGTCTTTATTGTCTCCTGGATGGAGCTACACGCCATGCCGACGTTGCGTTGCATTTGTACAGCGGATTCCGCCTTGTATGGCACTGTGATCTCGGTTCCACACGCGAATTCCGAAACGCAACACCCGCATTCATATTTTCCACAACGCTAGATGCACTCGCTAACACTTACATGTTGATGCTGTGCGGGATCTAAGTGATTTCGTAATTTCCCTGCCTTAGCAGATTTGTCTTTTTCATATCTAGAAACGTTGTTAGCGACGTTGTCCATCATCGTACACCACTTGTAATTTCTTAAAAGTTCATATGGTGGTTGGTTAGTCTCTATCGTTTCCCTAACTCCATTATAGGCGTGACAATCAAAGATAATGTGGTGTAGTGTTCCCGTATTGACCACATTGACAGATTCATTGTCTTTCGCGTTGCACGTGTACAGGTAAACTGGATGTGAGCCATGTCCCGTTAGATAATGTACCATGCCCTGACTAGTGTTTTCCATGGCCAAGGGCTGGGCGTTCTCAAATGCACGGGAAAAGTTGGTGGACTCTTCGGCCCGTTTGACTGTTGACTCGATCGTTCTGTCAAGGAGTTGGGCCTTTTTTGTTATCCTTTACTCTAAGATTTCTTGGAGTTCTGTCATATCTCCTTTGCGTAACCAGTAGGAGGCTGCAAGACACTTAACCTGAACTATAATGCCAATTGGGCAATGAAGGATCGAGCATATGGATTAGATTCACAGATATGTTAATGGCTCGCAGACTTCTTAAAAGTCATAGTATCCAGTACGTTGCCCTCGATGGCGAGTGTTCATCAGAGACTAGGATGTCATCATGAGTGCCCCAGGGAAGTGCGGTAAGACAGCTGTTGTTCTCTATACACATAAATGATTTGGCATGGGCATAGATGGGCAGCAATCTGTGGTTGTTTGCTGATAATCTTGTGGTGTACGCTAATGAGTCGAAGTTGAGTGACTGTAGCGGGATACAAGATGACTTGGACAACATCTCTAGTTGGTGTGATGAGTGGCAGCCAGCTTTAAATGAAGAAAAAAATATAAGTTAATGCGTATGAGTAGGAAAAAACAAATCCGTAATGTACGAATACAGCATTAATAGTGTGCTGCTTGACACAGTCACGTCGTTTAAATGCCTGCGTGCATCGCTGCAAAGCGATATGAAATGGAACGAGTATGTGAGGACTGTTGCATGGAAGCCGAGTGGCCGGCTTCGGTTTGTTGGGAGAATTTTAGGAAAGTGTGTTTAATCTGTGAATGAGTGCGCATAAAGGACGCTAGTGCGACCTATTTATGAGTACTGCTCAAGTGTTTGCTGCGATCCATACCATGGCGGATTAAAGGAAGGCATCGAGGCAATTCAGAGACCAGATGACTGATTTGTTACCAGTAGATTCGAACAACACGCAAATGCTTCGAGATGTTTTGCGAACTCAAATGGCAATCACAGGAGGCAAGTGACGTTCTTTTCGAGGAATACTACTGAGAATATTTACTGTCGCTACTGTTGTTGTTGTGGTCTTCAGTCCTGAGACTGGTTTGATGCAGCTCTCCATCCTACTCTATCCTGTGCAAGCTTCTTCATCTCCCAGTACTTACTGCAACCTACATCCTTCTGAATCTGCTTAGTGTATTCATCTCTTGGTCTCCCTCTACGATTTTTACCCTCCACGCTATCCTCCAATGCTAAATTTGTGATCCCTTGATGCCTCAAAACATGTCCTACCAACCGATCCCTTCTTCTAGTCAAGTTGTGCCACAAACTTCTCCCCAATCATATTCAATACCTCCTCATTAGTTACGTGATCTACCCACCTTATCTTCAGCATTCTTCTGTAGCACCACATTTTGAAAGCTTCTATTCTCTTCTTGTCCAAACTAGTTATCGTCCATGTTTCACTTCCATACATGGCTACACTCCATACAAATACTTTCAGAAACGACTTCCTGACTCGATGTTAACAAATTTCTCTTCTTCAGAAACGATTTCCTTGCCATTGCCAGTCTACATTTTATATCCTCTCTACTTCGACCACCATCAGTTATTTTAATGCCTAAATAGCAAAACTCCTTTACTACTTTAAGTGTCTCATTTCCTAATCTAATTCCCTCAGCATCACCCGATTTAATTTGACTACATTCCATTATCCTCGTTTTGCTTTTGTTGATGGTCATCTTATATCCTCCTTTCAAGACACTGTCCATTCCGTTCAACTGCTCTTCCAAGTCCTTTGCTGTCTCTGACAGAATTACAATGTCATCGGCGAACCTCAAAGTTGTTACTTCTTCTCCATGAATTTTAATACCTACTCCGAATTTTTCTTTTGTTTCCTTTACTGCTTGCTCAATATACAGATTGAATAACATCGGGGAGAGGCTACAATCCTGTCTGACTCCCTTCCCCACCACTGCTTCCCTTTCATGCCCCTCGACTCTTATAACTGCCATCTGGTTTCTGTACAAATTGTAAATAGCTCTTCGCTCCCTGTATTTTACCCCTGCCACCTTCAGAATTTGAAAGAGAGTATTCCAGTTAACATTGTCAAAAGCTTTATCTAAGTCTACAAATGCTAGAAACGTAGGTTTGCCTTTTCTTAATCTTTCTTCTAAGATAAGTCGTAAGGTTAGTATAGCCTCACGTGTTCCAACATTTCTGCGGAATCCAAACTGATCTTCCCCGAGGTCCGCTTCTACCAGTTTTTCCATTCGCTACTATTGGGAATATTTACTGTCGCCAACATCCATTGTGCATAGGGACCATGAAGATGAGATTCGAGAAATCAGGGCCCCTACGGAGACATGCATGTTGCAATATTTTCGTGTTCCGCGCGCACTGAAGTCTGTGCGCCCAGACACTTGCTAGGAAGCCTATATGATTGACGCAAAAATAGCCTCACGATGGGCCCTCGCCGCAAGCAACGCTATCTTACAGTTAGCTGTTGAGGTGCGGGCGATTTTGTGCGTAATGTTACTTGCTTTGTGAGCGATTGTTCGAATGTGTTTTGTAAAGTTGTACGTTTCGTCCCGTCGGACTCCCAAGGTACCATGTGACTTTAGAATTTCTAGGTAATGGAAGTTTACTTTTAATGCGTATCTGTATGGTTTTCTTTGTGGCTATAGATGATTTGTTGTCTACGCACCATCCCTGCATCCAGGATAGGATCCCATTTGGTATTTCCTCCATCTCCGCTCCTTAGTTCCTCGACTCCACAGCCAGGGCTACATCAGCAGAAAGCGCTGCCCGTCGACTTGGTCTTCTTCAGATTGACACAAGAGAGCCTCTATTACCAAATTCCTAAATTCTCGCCCTCATATGGACCCCTGTGGCCGTTCTTTATCACTTCTTTTATTACTTTTTGTGTGCGGCAGACCAGTTCTACCTTGCCTGTAATTCACACGTATGAGCAAACAACGTGGTTCATTATAAATTATCAAATGGTCCTGCAATGTCAGTTAATACTACAATTTTTTATTGCGTGTATCTTTTGTTTCGTTCACCACGTTAAATGCATCTTCAATAAATTTCCCTTTCCTAAGCAAGTCTGTGAAGCTCTCTCTGCGGATGTAGCCTGTCACAGAGAAGCCTTTCCTGAACTTTTGCAAGTGTATTCATGAAACAGTATAGCTTCTGAGATTGGCCGGCACCTTTATCCTCGCACTTATTTATTATTACAGCTTTTGCTAAATTTCATGTGGCAGACACCCTACCCAGTTGTAGGAAATCGTTCAGTAGTATGATTAGGAATGATTTGTACTTTTATTTGTTTAGAACTTCTGAAATGAAATGAGCGTATGGCATTGTTGGCCGGGAGGCCTGCATGGATATTATTTGTTCCTGGAGCTTCCCCATTTTTCTATTTCTGTGGGCTAGTCTACTACTTTTTCAACGAACTGTGTAATTATTACAGTCTTGTATTCGTTTAGCACATATCTAAGTTGCCTGTGGAGTTGTTATATCCCGATCGTTGTGTGGGAGGAGCTTGCCAAACAAGTTTCCTACTGATTCTCTCCGTCCACGTGTGATTTATCCGTCTTCAGTTTTCACTGTGGGTAGAACGACTGGAGTTTTAATTTTCTCTGTCAATATTTTGTACGGCTTACCCCACACATCGGTCGTCAGTTGGTTTCTCAGTTGAACAATTCTCGGTATTGGGACTTTAGATTTATGTACTGGGCCAGTCGGGCTGCTTTGATGACTGTAGTTGTGGAGTTCTGTAGCCCTTTCTCGCTGTCTAATGTCCAACGTTCAGGTGACCACGGTATCTTCTTTAATAATGTGATGACCGTTTTGAGGATACATTCGAGTAGGGTGTTTCGTGTTCTTTCTTATAATACTTGAGGCCTGAGGCCTACACTGCCTGAAAATCCGTTAACATTAGATGCTATTTTGTGTAGCTTGTTCCAGTTTGCTTTCTTAACGTTAAATCTGTCTGCCTTAATTAAGTTCCTGTCGTTAATCGTGAATATAGTTTTGTTGTGATCACTGCCGGTCAATCCAGAGTGGACTGTCATGTCCACTTGAAAATTTTGTTAACAGCTCTTCTATTTGTTAAGTGTGATGTCTATGTTGGTAACTGCAAAGCTTTGTTTCATGTTTCGGGTTGTGAAAGTGGAACCTTCTTACCCCAATCATCTGTGTACCTGATAAAGTGCAGTGAACTCTTCACATTTCTGTCTGCTGTTATTAACAGATTTTTCCCATGATCGTAGTTGTCTGTTGCCCTGTTTTTTTTTTTTCAATATGTAGCTGTATGGGGTCAGAATATCGTGCGTTTATATTTATAAGAATCCATTTGTTGTTTTTGTATCGAAATGCAATAGAAGCCAAATGTTCGCCACACATTTCTTAAATTTTGTTGATCGTTATAATCTGTCTGTAATTGCAACTACTGCTTTCGCTTTTACTGATCCATCGTCTAGTAGAACACTTCCATTTTTCAGATGTTGCTCGTGGATACACAACAGATCAGCTCCCAGTTATGCCCTTCTTTCTAGCTTTGTCCATTACAAAGGGACCCATTGCATTGATCTGTAGATCCTTAAAGGTGATTCGGGGAAGTATGTTCGAATGTAGCACTGGGGGGTTGGGAGTCAGGTCTCGAGTTCATCTGGCCCTTGGGCTCCTACAAGGCCGCTGCATCCGTTGTATAGATCTAGAGCAGGGGTCAGCAAGTAATTTTGTAACGAGTCCGGACACTTTTAAAAATTGTTATCAAAATCCAGAATAAACACTTCATATTCCTCACCAATTTTTAATTTTAATTTTCACTCGCAAAATAATATGAAATTCAAAAATGGTTCAAATGGCTCTGAGCACTATGGGACTTAACATCTGAGGTCATCAGTCCCCTAGAACTTAGAACTACTTAAACCTAACTAACCTAAGGACATCACACACATCCAAGCCCGAAGCAGGATTCGAACCTGCGACCGTAGCGGTGGCGCGGTGCCAGACTGTAGCGCCTAGAACCGCTCGGTCACACCGGCCGTCCGAAACTCAATAGAGAGGAATATTTGTATTAAAAATCCAGAAAACGCTTATGTTCGGTGCTATACTACTTTTTATTTCATTTTTAAGTCACAAAAAATATGAAACACAATAGATATGCAAATCGTAGTAAAAATCAATGGGAGAAATTACATTTGCGGTCTTGAACCATTTTCTTAAAGTTACGTTATCTTGAGCAGCAGCTAATGCAGGTGGTGTCTTCAGGATGGGCAGCCGTTAATCTTGAGCGATACTTGTTCTTCAGAAAAAGTCATTTTTAAAAATGAAATTTCACAAATATATGTGGAGCCCAACATAGTGACCAGGTATACGGCTAAATTTTTACAATTTTTATGTATTTCCGTGATATTTTTACTCCAGAATTCTTCAGCGTATGTAGTTTTATTCGCTTCCAACGAAATGTCTTCCTACAATTCTAGTATCTCCATTTGGAGTAAAGGCATAACAACTTCGCAGCAACATCCGTCCGTGCTGCCACTGGCGAAACTTCAAAAGGCGATTTTAAGTATCACGACAGCTTCTGTATCTCAGAAAACTCTCGGAATCTTGTTGCAATTTCCTTCTTAGAATCTGACATAAAATTTGATAAAACTGAAATGTCTGTTTCAGAATTATTTTTATATCCAAAAATTGGTGAAAAGTGAAAAATTCTTGACTTGCATTATTTTTTCAAAGATTCAAGCTTGCGACATTTGGTATCAGATCACGTATTAATTTCCAACTTCCTTATAGCTCCGTATTGAGCTCTTTAAATGTTTCAGGCTGTTTTCCAAGAAAGCCACATCTAGCATACTGCGCTCATTGGTTAGAATTCCAAGTGGTTTCTTGCGTCTTGTGATTCCAAGTTTTCTAAGTAGGATTCTTCTTTTATTTGCCAAAAATATCAATCACTCGATCTTTACTTATCCAACGATAATTGTTTCACTGCAGTATGTCATAATGCGCCGATTCACACTCAGAAAGACTCTCTTTGAACTGTCTGTGCTGAAGAACAAAACGAGACCTCAAAAAATTAATCTCCTTGATCAATCTGTCCATTACGTCTTTCAGAGTCACAATAAGTTTTCTGCAAAGGGTTGTCTGGTGAATTCTGCACTGATACAATAGTGTAGCTCAGCATTCTTATCTTTGATTCTCTTTGCTAGTCCATTTTCTTCGCCGATCATCGCTGGAGACCCGTCGGTTGAAAGAGTCATTGTAGTGTTTCGAGAATTTCCACATAAATTCTAGAACCACTCGGCCTTCCACCGCCTCGAACACACCGATATTTTAGATATGAGTGGGAGAAAGAAACCCTACCTACTGCGCGTCATCTGTGTGTGTGTGTGTGTGTGTGTGTGTGTGTGTGTGTGTGCAGATGTGAAATCGGTCGCGACCAAAAGGTCGACGCAGTGGTTGATCGGCACCGACAAATACTTGTCGGGCTATCCATGGAAGTCATAGTGAAAGCACACGGAAGAACCAAGGAACATACGTGTTATTCTGTGGTGTTTGTAATTGTGACTATTGCTAGTGACAAAAGAACAATTGATATTCTGAATTGTGAAAAAACTCTTGTCTTGGACTTGCTGGAGGCAAGACATATTTTACGATATGTTTGTAGTAGACATGGCTGTTAAGCTGTTGTCTATAGGAACTAAAATCTGTTTCTAATGTGAGACGATACGAGTTACTTACGAGAAGTTAAATGTTTATGTGCGAAATGTGAATTTTGTTCTTATGAAGCTCAAATATACCAATAGTTATTGAAAAGTATTCTTCGAGTACCGAATTATTTCGCAAGTGATGAGAGGGTCTTTAAGGTTTCTGTAACTATCATCATTCTTCGGAGAAGTAGTGTATAGAGATTCCTGAAGCCGGCTATCCAGAGAAGAAGATCGTCTGTATACACCAAGTAAATCGACTCGTATAAGAGAAGTGGGAAGTTTGCACATAACACTTCACACACTTTTAGTCGTCAAAAACGTTAGAACGTCATTTTGTGATAACTGATGTTTGACTTTGTCATGAACTCATCGTAAGACTTAAGTCTTCTCCGCGAGCTTTGCCTTTCAACGGCAATACTGTTAGTAATTCTTCCCTAAAGTCTTTATTTTCAGTATATAAAAAAAAAAACGCACGAAAATGGACATTTGTATCTCATCAACGTCGCATGATTCATCTAGTGCTATAGTGTAGCAAGGCGCCTTTTGCGGAAGTTCGAACAAACTACTTTTATTATAAGTAGCCAAAATTTAGGTTCTTCTTGTATTGTTTCTTGCCGACAATGGATACCTTTAATTGCGGCAACAACATCCTTCTTCTCTTCAAAATGTGCCACGGCCTCTTCCAACATACATTTTTTCGCTATTGCAGAGCCTGAAAATGGTTTCTGGTGTTTTTTTAAGGAAGGCTGTGCTTTTTTTGTAAGAAGGTAGATATGTCTGGAGCTTTTCTTGACTAGCTTCACTACCCAGACGAAAATTTTTTTGGAACTGCTGATGAGTTGTTCCGTAGTGTCGCTTCAAATTGGCACTTTTAATAAGAGTGACGGTTCCGTTGCACAAGAGGCAAACTGGAACAGCTCCAGGCCTACCAGGAAACGCAAAACGAGATTGTTCAGTCCACTCAGTCAAAAAAAAAAATCTATTTTCACTATCAGCTTTACGTTTTTTAGGATCCATATCGATACGAAAGAAACTTTATAAGCCTCGGTAATAAAGAAACGCTCTGTACGAGATCGTAGAAATTACTGACGAACTGGCGATACAATTTTTGATTCCCTCCCTGTAAAAAATACCAGCGCCCGGCACACAGCACGTCCCGATGCACCGCGAAGGAGATACTTCCGTATCAAAATGTATGCTGCCGCACACCAAAGGAGCCGCTCTGATAGAGGAGGCGCCTCGTTATCAAAAATCGCCGCCGCCGACTGAACTCCCCAAAGTTTCATAAAGTAGCACACAAAGCAGTTATCATTCGAGTTACGAGCACAAAAAATGGTGTTTAAATGAATATTCCTTCGCCGATTTAACAGGAGTTTGAGAGGTTGCCAGAGCCTGAAATCGATTTACAAAATTTCTTTCTACATTAAATAGAATTCCGGGGTTGCACTCATGCGTACTGAGCTTATATGTGGATCGACACAACACGCTACGCCGGCCGGCGAGCCAGCTTGCTCCCTTCCGCCCCGCTCTTATTATCGGCGCACTCTCCTTCGCTTCACACCACAGCAGTTATTTGCTTAATCTACCTATAATTAACCATTAAGACTTCTAATTATTCAGCAATTAATTGTACACTACTAGAAAAAATTATAAGGGTGGCGCCCAAACGATTTATCTACAGAAAAATATTTTTTAAATAATTTGAGTGCGTAATTTATTCTTTAAAATATTTTTGGCGGACTAGTTTTCTACCTTCTGCGGTCCGGATCTGGATCGCGGTCCGCCAGTTGCCGACCGCTGAACTGGAGACTCTGTTCTTTTTGTGTAGACTATACCTGGCAGTTCACATAATTCTTTAATATCGGTGTTCAGTATTAATCTCTTCTGCTCCAGTTGAAGGGAAGGTGATTAAATGCCCCTTTTCATGTCCGGTGATCTGAGTGGCCAAATAATTCGCTCGAATTGGCCAGAATGTTCGTCAAACCAATCACGAACAAAAATGTTCAAATGTGTGTGAATTCCTAATGGACCAAACTGCTGAGGTCATCGGTCTCTAGACTTACACACTACTTAAACTTACTTATGCTAAGAACAAAACACACACCCATGCCCGAGGGAGGACTCGGACCTCCGGCGGGAGGGACCGCGCAGTCCGTGACATGGTGCCTCAAACCGCGAGGCCACTCCCTGCGGCTTATCACAAACAGTTGTGGCTCGGTCGCATGGCACACTGTCATGCATAAAAATTCTAACGTTGTTTGGGAACATGAAGTCCATAAATGGCTGCAAAAAGTCACCAAGTGTACGAACATAACCATTACAGTCAACGTTCGGTTCAATTGAACCAGAAGCCAGGTCCATTCCATGTAAACACAGCCCATACCATTATGGAGTCACCAACGGTTTGCACAGTGCCTTGTTGACAACTTAGGTCCAAGGCTTCGTGGGATCTGCGCCACAATCGAACCCTGTCACCACCTCTTACCAACTGAAATCGGCTGGCCGGTGTGGCCGTGCGGTTTAGGCGCTTCAGTCTGGAACCGCGTGACCGCTACGGTCGCAGGTTCGAATCCTGCCTCGGGCATGGATGTGTATGATGTCCTTAGGTTGGTTAGGTTTAAGTAGTTCTAAGTTCTAGGGGACTGATGACCACAGATGTTAAGTCCCATAGTGCTCAGAGCCATTTTTTGAACTGAAATCGGGACTCGTCTGACCGGGCCACGGTTTTCCAGTCGTGTTTGGTCCAACTGATATGGTCGCAAACCCAGGAGAGGCACTGCAGGCGATGTACTGTTAGTAAAGACACTCAGGTCGGTCGTCTCTTGGCATAGTCCATTCCACATTGATTTCTATGGTTATTTCATGCAATGTTGCTGCTTGAGAGGTAATACTGAAATTTTGTATTCTCGTTTCTCGACACTGTGGGTCCTCGGAATATTGAGTTCCTTTAACGATTTCAGAAACAGAATGCCCGATGGATCTAGCTCCAACTACCATCCCGCCTGCAAAGTCTGTTAATTCCCGTCGTGCTGTCGTAATCACGTCGGAAACTTTTTCACCTGAATCACTTGAGTACAACTCTGCCAATGCACCACCCTTTTGTACCTTGTGTACGCGATACTACCGCCATCTGTGTATGTGCATATCGCTATCCCATGACTTCTGTCACCTCATTGTAAAGACAGCAGAAATCAGGGACGTACGACGAACGTATCCGTCAGGAGAGTGCGGCGAAATTTGTCGTTAATGGGCTAGGGCAACAGACCACCGGCGCGAGTGCCTTTGCTAACAGCACGATATGGCCTGCAGCGCCTCTCCTGGGCTCTTGTTCATATCGGTTGGATCTTAGACAAATGAAAAACCGTGGCATGGTTAGATGACTCCCGATTCCAGTTGGTAAGAGGCGATGATAGCGTTCGAGTGTGGCGCAGACCCCATGAAGCCAAGGACCCAAGTTGTCAACAGGGCACTGTGAAAGCTGGCGGTGGCTGCATAATGGTGTGGGCTGTGTTTACGTGGAATGGACTGGACCCTCTGGACCAACTGAAGTGATCATTGACTAGAAATGGATATGTCGGACTACTTGAAGACTACTTGCAGCCATACATGGACTTGATGTTCCCGAACAGCAATCTCGTGTCACTGGGCTACATGTGTTGACGATTGGTTTGAAGAACGTTCCGGACAATTCGATCGAAAGATTTGGCCACCCAGATCGCCCGAAATGAATCACATCGAACATTCATGGGACATAATCGAGAGGTGAGTTCGGGCACAACATTCCGCACCGGCAACACTTTCACAATTATGGACTCCATAGAGGCAGTACGGCTCAGTATTTCTTCAGGGGTCTTCCAGCGACTTGTTGAGACCATGCTACGTCGAGTTGCTGCAATACGCCGGGGAGGAGGTGGTCCAGCATGATGCTAGGAGGTATTCCATGACATTTATCACATCACTGTATGTCATTCTTGCTGGTATCATTAATTTTTGTGGCAGAGAACATATTGCGTATGTTATTTTTTGTCATTGTTATTGCAGGGGATTAAGCAAGGCATGCTTTGGATCTGTGTGCATATTATTTTTCTCCGTGGTGTTTTATATCGCCTGATCCTTATTGGACCCTTATTCTGCATTTTATTTTCCAGTTCTTCAACTCTAGCGACCAGTTGAGTTTTCAGCATCGCACGATGACTTACCCGTGCCCGGATTTCTGTGGCTAGTTCATTTGCATAACTGGATTGTTAATGTTTTCTGACAGACTTATGAATTTTTCGTAGATTGCTCGGAGAAGAAGGGTCTTTTAGAATATCCATTTTATTTGTTGGTAATATCCTTTGGGATTCTCCACATGACATTGCTAGTCTACATCTATTAAGTCTGTAGATTGAGATTTTATTTTCGCTTTGGTTGTGTGTAATGTGACATCTGTTACGGTGGTAGTTGAATTGATTACATTGTCAGACATGTTGATATAATTGTACACTATCCAGTCACATTGATATGACCACCTGTGAAAAGCCTGAATAACAAAATGGTTCAAATGGCTCTGAGCACTATGGGACTTAACTTCTGAGGTCATCAGTCCCCTAGAACTTAGAACTACTTAAACCTAACTAACCTAAGTACATCACACACACCCATGCCCGAGGCAGGATTCGAACCTGCGACCGTAGTGGTCGCGCGGTTCCAGAGTGAAGCGCCTAGAACCGCTCGGCCACTCCGGCCGGCGCCTGAATAACAGCTTTTGCAACGCGGACTGCTGCGAGACATGAGGTAAGAGAGTCGGTGAAGTTCTACAAGGTACCGACAGGGATGCGGAGCCATTTCGACTGAAGTGCTGTGGCCAGCTGCGCTGAGTTTCTCAGTTGAGGATCTACCTGTATGGTGCGAACAGCCGGATCGAGGTGATCCCACGCTTTCTCGGTTGTGTTTAAATCCGGGGAATTTGGTGGCCGGGGCAGTACGTAAGGTAAACTCACCTGGTTGCTCCTCCAACGACTTACGTACACTGCAAGCTGTGTGACAGGTTGCATTGCCCTGCTGGTAGATACCACCGTGCCGAGGAAAAAGAAGCTGCAAATAGGGCTGTACGTTGACCTCAAGAATAGATGCGAGCTTGTGTTGGTCCATTGTACCTTCCAGATTGACTAGATCACGCAGGGAATTGCACAAAAACATTCCCGGGCCATAACGATCCCTCTTCCGGCCTGGGCCCTTCCGACTATTGTTACACGCCAGTGGTCATCAGTCCGATGGAGCATAAATTGTGTCACCTATTCATTTAATAAGATTACCTATCGCCACTCAGTGGACGTCTAGTTGCAGCAGTGACGTGCAAATTCCAGTCTTCGTCGCCGATGAACGGTAGTCAGCATGGGTGCATGAGCCGGGCGTCTGCTGCGGAGGCCCGTACGTAGCGACATTCACTGAACGGTTGTTGAGGAGACACTGTTGGTAGCCCCTTGGTCAGTTGCCTCGACAGCGTCATTTTGCCAAGCACGGTATGCTTTAATCACGACGGCATGCGAATAGTTTACAAACATAGCAATTTATGAAATGCTTCCACCCTTGGCCTGAAAGCCGATGATCATGCACTTTTGACGTCAGATAAATCGCTCCGGTTGCGCATTATGGCAACGACGGCTCTGTTTTTCGCGTGTCCCCGGCACGCTTTGTGTAACCTCCACTGCTAGTGCTGCCACCTGCCGTCTGTGAGTGGGTATTGCACGTTGTCGCCGAACATTAATGTGACTGCCCTTATATTTACTCTCCTACATCTACATCTACATTTATACTCCGCAGAGCGCAGACCTCCAAATGAACATCTTTGGACTATGCTGGAAAGATTGGTCAGAAAGGAAAGATTGGTCAGAAAACGTGAAATACGAAGTAATGTCTGCAACAAGAATGGCAAAATATTACCACAGAGACTAATGTGTGAAGACGGCTGGTGCAGAATTTATATTTACTTTTTGCAGAAGGTTAATTTAGTTAATCCTTTTATATGTAAAGTTCAGGAAGGAAACCCCATTACTTTTAGTTCACCAAATAACGTCTTTGGTTGTGATCTTCAGTTTTGGTAAATAAAGTTATTCTACATGAACAACAGTGTATGAATACTTTTCCGCCAAAAAACCTCTGGTTCACCAACGGAATTCCGCCATGATTTCGTTGCGCACTGTAGGTTAGTGACAAGAATCTGCGAAAGAGCGCACAACAATCGCGTCGTGTTCTGTAGGCAGTTAAAGCATCTGCGACAGAGCGAGCAACAGCATTCACCAGAACGCCACACACTAATCGCCACTGACGCCAGGGCGGTTGAACCGCACACCTGCGCCTTGAATGACACTGCGTTCACACGGGCATTCTTGCACGCAGATCTGAGTGGCTTGTCATAAACTTCTAGGAGTGCGTATGTGTGGGCGCCTATTCTTGGTGGATGATCATTTATTGGTGTTCATGTGTCGAGCTTAGACGTCGACAAGGCGTAGTGATCTCTCTGACAACGTTTATCACTGACAGCCAGCGACGCACATAATTTAAAAATATCTATTTTATTCCGAGGGAAAAACTGAGACCCACGAATCTTTTAGCGGTTTTTCCTTCTGCCATAGAACAAAATCGAAAAGAGATAAAGTACAGAAAGATTTAAACACGCATTTAACTCTTTCAGATGGTGTGTCTCCTTGGTAAAGTGGCAGACCAGGAAAATGCAAAGGCCACCGATTCGATCGCTGATCATTCCTGTTATTTTAGTCTGTCACTTATGATTTCTTTCACCTCTAGGGATATTTAATAGTATGAAAAACATCGAATTGCACAGTGGCTGGGATTCCCTGTTAAACTGTAGATCCGCCTATAACTGGCTTTGTAAGTCAGTTCAAAGGCAACGGTATACCACCTCTAACGCGATCATGGCTAGTAAAGTACTGTGGTGTTCAAACCGACCTTCGGGTTGATGATAGCTTAAGATACTACGTAAACACGAGCGTTCCGAAGTGATTGCTCAATCGAGGCCCTATCGCTCTGTAATTCTAGTGATTTCCGTGTCATACCTTGATAGTGGATTTGTCGTGCCATAATTTGCTTTTCTGCCCGTAAACCGGAATTGCCTTCGGCATACACTAGAAATCTCCTGGGCGTGTAACTGTTGAGCAGGGGGGGGGGGGGGGGGGGGGCAGACCCCCCCCCCCCCCCAAACCCCATTCTTTTTACAGATGTAGAGTTTGTGAGTTCGTCATAGGGCTTCTGAATGCCAACCAGTAATAAGAGATCAGTTCAGATTTTTGTTGTAATTTCGTTTTGTTTTCCCTAATGCTTAACAAAACAGCCTAAGCTATTTTCTAAGCAGTGCTCAGAAGGTAATATGTCATAATATCTGTAAGCGACATATTATATCCTGAATCCGGTTGGTTCCGTTAATTGTATGACCTGCATGATATTTTTATCTGACGATCGACCTGCTTAACAAAATTTGTACGTTTAATCACGGTACCTCCATTGCACATAATGCTGCTCAGTCATTTTAGCAGTACTACCGTGGGATCAGTCAGCTCCGAACATCGTAGATTCCGCCACGACACACCATTTGCAGTTAGTATAAATATACGAACAGACATTGCAACTGTACCGGAATTCAAAGCAGCGAGCAATACTATAAAATGCGTATTGAACTGAATGCAAATACGACAAGGTAACGGATACAGATGAGTAATAGCAGCAAGCTTCTCAGTTAGCAGGATGCTCTAGACACGGACGGGGACGTGTGTCGAGAACGGACTGTTGGCACATTAGGAACTTTATAACGAAGTAACGGTGGTGCCCTACAGACCAGAGACGCCAGAAGGAGACGACGACGCTGGAGAAAAGAGCACAGCAATTGTCGCGGCACAGTGGGCCAGTTAACCTCCACAATGAACGTAAGAACGCAGAGGAAGGGGTCGGGGTCGCCAAGAGGAGAACACATGCATCTTACAGTCGTGTGAAGCTGAGGGACAAGTGGTATTTTGTACCAAGTAAGATGCACAAATGTTGGCAGATGAGCCAGAGAATGCTGAAAAGAAGTAATTGTCTGTCGGATGCAGGATTGTAATAACGTATTTGGCCTGAGAATATATTGATTAAATGATTTTCAACTCGTAATATCTCTGGGTTAACGCAGTTGACTGTGTGGTGAACCTTGTGAGAACGTGTGTGCTACAAGCTGAAAGAGGTCCCCAAAGCTTTCGTGTATGTGGAGTGTTACGCCTCACTTCATCACGCTGATGCAGTTCACGTATAAATTCCGATACCAGGGTAATTACATCGTAGTGCTTTTCTGGCCCAGTAACTTACTCAGTTAGCATACATTGGCGAAGCTTTTTATTTGTTTGGCTGCTAGGCCACACAGCCAGCTTATTCGTTTCAATGCAGTTTTCTTACTCAGTTTGCATTCATCAAATAAATGTTAACGCTTCTAGCTATAGAGCTCATACACAATAACGACCCATTTTCTTTTCAGAAAAGCTGTTTAATATTTCCGTATGACGAAATGACTTGTGCCGAGTTAATCACAGAGTCTGTGTCATAATCTCTTTCATACTATATTTTCATATGAGATATGCTGTCATTGTCACAGATCTTCTTCTGAGTGACCAACTGCCGCCACGAAGAATTCGTATTTTGTAATTCAGCAGTCAAAAGCCACAATTATCGCTACGCAAAGTTGCATCTTTCTGTAATACACTGCATATCGTTATTGCACTCACACCTGTCAGCAGAAATGTAATTTAATCTGTTACTTGAAAAAAAAAATGAAACGAAACTAAATTCATGTTTATATTCAAACTGTTTTTAATGTTTTCACCTAGGGTGTAAATTAACCTGAATTAACAATTATTGTATTCATATTAAAGTTAGGGTTTTCAGTGAAAGTTTTATTATAACACATTTGAAAATTAGTTGTGAAACAGTAAAAAGAAGCATGTAAAGTGGAATCAATATTCAAAGGATTTTTGTCATTCAACTTACCCCTTTTTGAATCATAGTTCTTCGTCGGTGAACGATAGACGCACCACGTAGGAATTATCCGAATGGGGCTGAATTCGGTAGATGTGATGTACGTGTACAGACAAACAAATGATTACAATTTCAGAAAAATGTGGATTATTTATTCCAGAGAAAGAGACATAACAAATTGAGCAAGTCAGTAACGTGTTGGTCCACGTCTAGCCTTTATGCAAGCAGTTATTGGGCTTGCCATTGATTGATAGAGTTATTGGATGTACTTCTTAGAGATATCGTGCCACATTCTGTCCAGTCGGCGCGTTAGATCAACAACATCCGCAGCTGGTTGTAGGATCCTACCCATAACGCTCTAAGCGTTCACAACTGGGGACAGATCCGGCGATCTTGCTGGCTAAGGTGGGGTTTGGCAAGCACGAAGACAAGCAGTGGAAACTCTCGCCGTGTGAAATGTAAGCTAAGGATGGCTTGTCATGAGGGGCAACAAAACGTGGCGTAGAGCATATCGTGCTGTGTCGCGGATGACAACCAAAGGGGTCCTGCTATGGAATGAAATGGCGTCCCAGACAGTCACTCCTGATTATCGGACCGTGTGGCGTGCGATAGTGAGGTTGGTGTCTCGCCACTTTACGGGGCTTCTTCGGACGCGTCTTAGACCTGGTATCTCATTGACTGTGGTAGAACTGTCGCCAGTGATGAGTCCCGCATTCGAACTGAGCCCCGATGACCAGGGAAGACTTATCTGGAGACTGCCCGGACAGCAGTGGGATTCGTAAAACTTTTTTTCTTGAATAAATCATCCAATTTTGTTCTGAAATTGTAATAATTTCTTTGTAGATGTATATCGCATCTACCGACTTCTGCTCCACTTTGATAATTCCTATGCGGTGCGTCGATTTTTTTTTTAAATCTTGGGGTGTACTTAAAATATTCACAGTAACGACACGCTCAACAAACAGTCTTTGAATGTATTTTGTAGTTAGCTTTGTAGCATTTTACCCAGAAATCGAATAGATTGCTAACTGCAGGATGAACCAAAATAAGAAAAATAGTGTAGTAAACATGGGTTCTAGAGTGCAGACGTTAAGAGATATGAGCACTAGTTCATCTTAGCTACTGCGAAACACATCTCTTGTAATTAACAAGTGCCCATGTTTACTGGATACTTTTTTCCTTGGTTTGGTGCATACTACCTCCTTCCAAACAATGGAAATCAAAGACCTTGCAGAAGAAGAGATGCGTTTGACGGTATTGAAGATGAACTAGTCCTCCCAGATCCTAAGGTATGCATTTTAGAACCTATGTTTACTAGACATACTACCACCTCTGAAAGTTTTTTGGTGATTTCTGATTCACTCTGTATGTTTACCGCGGAACGAAAACGTTCTCGAATGTCTGGTTTTGAGCGGAATAGCTTGTTGATAATACACTGGTGTCCAAAATTAAAGCAACAAACTGCTATTTCCCCATCCTGTGTCTAATTCACTATATAATTGTACGAACTGTCAACAGCTCCCGTTACGGTCGTGTTTTGGACGGAAGATGGCATTCCGATCAACGGACAACCACGCCAACAATGGCGCCAGAGCAGCTATCAAGCGGGGGTAGCATTTGCAGCATAGTTCCACATCCATAATCGCTGCGTACACAGTCACAGACGGTGCAGTATGCCACAGAGAAGACGCCTACAGGTCCTCTGCTGTGAATGGCCCTAGGAAGAATGGAAGCAGGAGAACCCCAAACTGATGTGGCCTGATGGCATAATGTGAATCGCTCTGTTGTTTCTTGTATGAGGGGCCAGTTTATAGAGACCGAAACTGTTTCCCGGAGACCAGGACAGGGCCGACCACGTGTGACATCAGACAGAGTGGGCCGTTATTTGGCTGCAAGGGCACGACGGTACCGCCTTGTTACTGGGACTGCAACTGGCATCTGACCTCGCAGCACCCCTGGACGTGTTGTACCGAGGCAAGCGGTGTACAGAAGGTTTCAGCAGAGTGTCTTTTTTTTTAGGAGACCTTTGTCGGTTTACCTCTGGCGTGTTTTCACAGAAGGGAATGCCTACAGTGGAGCCATCAACATGTCACCTGGATTGTCGAACGGTGGACCAATGTTCTTTTCACAGATTAGTCCTGATTTGATATGGAGAGTGATTCTCGAAGGATTCGCATCTGGAGGGCACGTGGAACACGATTTCGGGACCCAAATATTGTGGAAAGAGACCGATGTAGAGGAGGATCCCTAATGGTGTGGGCAAGGATTATGTTGACCACTCGAAATTTTACGGGCGAATCAGCAGTGTTTAACTGCTGTCAGGTACCGTGAGGGAGATCTTAGGATTTCATGCGCGATTGTTGCGAAGTGCTGTGGGCCCAGACTTCGTAATCAATTGATGGACGATAATGCTCGACCTCACAGAGCACGGGTGGTTGTTGTTTTCTGGGAAACGGAAGATATTGCACGCATAGCGTGGCCTGCTCATTCACCCGATTTGACTCCCATAGAGCATGTCTGGGATGCACTCGGGAGACGGGTTGTATCCCGTCAGCATCCACCAACCACTCTCCAAGACTTCTGAGCAGCTCAGCAGGTAGAATGGGCGTAATTGTCTCAGCATAGTTCACAGCATGTCCCGTCGTTGTCAGGTCTATATTGGCGCCAGAGGTGGTCACACGACATACTGAGCATATTACCCATTTGTCGGAATGTGTGTGCAAATCTGTTAAGCCGGAAAAAAAAAAAGAGGAACATTTATGTCTACCGTTATGTTTTTTTACAGTTGATTACGTTTTTTATTCTTTGCATTGTTTCTGCTCTACTATCAACTGTTTACGTTTATTTCTCCACAAAATAGTATAATCTTGGAAAAATATCCGTTTGTTGCTTTGATTTGGACATCAGTTTAGATAACATTCTTCGTATGGTTCATAAGACATGTCTTTGATGTTTTCACTGTTGCCATTTTCGTACTAGATTCAAATTATTTTTTAAGCGTTTGCTTTGTGTAATGGTTTTTCTTCGCGCAAATGTCTTTTACCTCTCAACACCTATTTCTCCATCTGATTGAAGAAACTCTGTCTTAAGTGCGCTAACTTCCTCTAGTCTAGATAACCTTGAGAGTGTCATCTCAACTTCAAGCTGAGTCGTTGTGTTATTCGCTTAGGGAGAAGGATTGAGATTGCAGCCGAGATAGACCTGTAGATATAGTACTGAATTTTATTTGGTGACGTTAGAATTGACAATACTTTTTGCTTTGCACTTAACATTAACAAGAGCGAATGCGGCTATTAGTACATAGACTAAAATAGTAGAAATTTCCCACAAGTATGTATGTCAACGCTTGTTGTATGATAACGCTTGTAAAAATTGCCTGCAACACCCAGAAAATCTGGCCCGTGTTGAAATCAAACGTGGAGGATGTTAAGAGCATTGTACCATAAATAAATGATGTAGACTGCAGAGAGATACCGCATTCGTAGATTCATCCGAAACCTGCCTTACGTGGCAATAAAGGCCAAGTTAGGGAAAGCTTTCAGTCATAGTGCAAACGTGAAATGAAGTAACCGTTCTTCATCGGCGTTAAAGGGTGCAGTATTAACGAGCCAGTTCGAACAAGTCAGAATGATCAGTGCCCAGGAAATTGTATTGTTAGTCTCACGCAGGGCATCTTATGCGACAGTGACTTCTGTGTGAAACTAATGGATACAAAACAGTATCGCGTAGCGACAGTGGAGGATTCTGGAGCACGCGATGCGATTATTGCACTCAGTATTCGCCATTTGATCTGCAGGGATATAACGAAACGTATAGCATTGCACACAGAGTTGAGTCGAGCAAGAGCATTGCAACGTATATGTACACTGTGTGATCAAAAGTATTCGGATACCTTGCTGAAAATGGCTTAAAAGTTCGTGGCGCCCTCCATCGCTAATGCTGGAATTCAATATGGTGTTGGCCCACCCTTAGCCTTGATGACAGCTTCCACTCTCGCAGGCATACGTTCAATCAGGTGCTGGAAAGTTTCTTGGTGAATGGCAGCCTATTCTTCACGGAGTGCGGCACTGAGGAGAGGTATCGATGACGGTCGGTGAGGCATGGCACGAAGTCGGCGTTGCAAAACGACCGAGAGGTGTTCTATACGATTCAGGTCAGGACTCTGTGCAGTCCAGTCCGTTACAGGGATGTTATCGTCGTGTAACCACTTCGCCACAGGCCGTGCATTATGAACAGGTGCTCGATCGTGTTGAAAGATGCAATCGCCACCCCCGAATTGCTCTTCAACAGTGGCACGCAAGAAGGTGCTTAAAACACCAATGGAGGCCTGTGCTGTGATAGCGCCACGCAAATCAATAAGCCCCCGTCCATGAAAAACACGACCACACCATAACACCACCGCCTCCGAATTTTACTGTTGGCACGACACACGCTGGCAGATGACGTTCATCGGGCACTCGCCACACCGTGCCATCGGATCGCCACATTGTGTACCGTACTTCCTCACCCCGCACAACGTTTTCTCACTGTTCAATCGCCCAAAGTTTACTCTCACCAAACTAGGCGTCGTTTGGCATTTATCGGCGTGATGTGTGGCTTATGAGCAGCCGCTCGACCATGAAATCACAGGTTTTCTCACCTCCGCCTAACTGTCATACTACTTGCAGTGGATCCTGATGCAGTTTGGAATTCCTGTGTGATGGTCTGGATAGGTGTCTGCCTATTACACATTACGGCCCTCTTGAACTGTCGGCAGTCTCTGTCAGTCAACAGACGAGGTCGGCCTGTTCGCTTTTGTGCAGTACATATCCCTTCACATTTCCACTTCACTGTCACATCGGAAACAGTGGACCTAGGAATGTTTAGGAGAGTGGAAATCTCTGCTACAGACGTATGACACAAGTGACACCCATCACCTGACCACGTTCGAAGTCCGTGAGTTCCGCGGAGCGCCCCATTCTGCTCTTCCACGATGTCTAATGACTATTGAGGTCGCTGTTATGGAGTACCTGACGGTAGGTGGCAGCACAATGCACCTAATGTGAAAAACGTATGTTTTTGGGGTTGTCCGGATACTTTTGATCTCATAACTGTTTGCGTCGACGCTGTATGCTGCGGACTGGGCTACTGGCAAGCATACAATTATTCAGAAAGCACAGACAGCAGTCGGTACGGGAACGCCGGCCATAGCTTGTGGAATGACAAAATTTGTTTTCTGGCGAATGGCACTTGAAGCTTTCGTGACCAGTATTTGCTAACCACCGTTTTTGAACAATGTAGTGAATAAATGGTTTAGAGAGCCATACGATCTCGATTCTCATGTGTTATGGGGCAATCAGTACAACAACTGCTACATGAGGAAGGTTTGAGAGCTTGAATCCTACTTACTGCAGTTTTCTGGTAACTCCATTTTCCAAATCGAGGCCCAAATGGTGTGAGAATCGTGCTTTTCTCTTCGAAGACTGTCGGGTACCGCTGCGTCATAGGCTAACATTTTTGCGTGAGTTTCCGCCCGTGGTACGTGTCTGTGACATCTATATTTACACCCATACTCAGCAAACTAATAGGAAGTGCATGGCAGAGGGTATTTCGTATTGTACCAGTGTTTAGGGTTTCTTAATTCCTCTGCGCGCGCTGTGATTTGTCCACACTTCTCTTCGCGATCCGTATGGAAACAGTACGTCGGGGATTGTAGTGTATTCCTAGATTCTTCACACTTAAAGCTGTTTCTTGAAACATCTTAAGTACGTTTTCTCGAGATAGTTTGCGTCTACCTTCAGACGTGTACTAGTTCAGTTTCTTCGGCATCTCCGTGTCACTCTTCCATGGATCAAGCAAACCTATAACCATTTGTACTGTCATTATTTGTGCACCTTCAGTATCCCTTGGTATGTGTTCCACACATGTGAGCAATATTCTAGAATTTGTCGCACGAGTGTTTTCTGTTCAGACTGGTTGTACTTCCCAACTATTCAGCCAAAGAAATTGAGTTTGCCGCCAGCTTTACCTGCGACTGAGTCTGTATGATAATTCCATTTTGCTTCCCTGCTACCTTAAGCGAGTGTAGAGTATATTATTTTCTCTATTATCAACTTAAAAGGAACCCTAGTTTTTATCGATTTTGCAGAAGGGTTGACCATGTGTGTTATGAATACCTGTTGAAGACATTGTTTAAAATGGGGTTTTCAAACAGATTCCTGTAAGTAATGGGGAATATGATAAGAGGGGTTTCGATGAAAATAGTTATTAATGGCCAGCGCACAAAACTGTTCGACATTAAAAGAGGTGTTTCACAAGGAAGGCCCCCCATCAATGTTGCTCTTTGTGACAGCGTTAGACCCATTGTTAAGGAAGTTACACTGTGACTTGGAAGGCATCACCGTTATGGGCATTAAAAAAAGTAACAAACGCCTATGCTGACGACTTAGGTGTGTTCATAAGGAGCAGAGAAGATCAGAGTGTATTGGAAAATGCACTGGACCAATACAGTCAAGCCTCAGGAGCAGTGATAAGCGAGACCAAAAGTTCCTTGCTAAACTTAAGAGGTTCTGCGCAGATGAAATTAGACTGGGCAAAAAGATGGAACAACCCCCCCCCCCCCCCCAGGCATCGTCTTCCGTAAGTGCCCAGTTAAAATGAATGCCATAAATTGGAAGGCAGTACTACGCAATATTGATCCACCACAAGAGAAAACAGATTCAGAGACCAGAGCGTCATGCAGAAAGTTCAACTTGTTAATATAACTATTCTGGCAACAGCGCTTTATTTAGGACTATGTTTGCCGATTCGCAAAAGGTTTGCGAACTCGATAATGACTGAAGTATGTGGTTATACATGCCAAGGACACCTATTCGGCGTCGTATGTAGTGCTTTAACACTGAAGATGAGAGAAGGAGTCCTAGACTAGATCTCATAGATATTCACAAAAAATAACAGCTTTGTTTTTAAAGAGTGCATTGAAAACCATCCGAACACCGTCACTGCTGCACTTATGAAAGCAGCACATTCCAAGAGCCTCGTTCCGCTTCGATCAATCCTAAACTAAAACATGTACGACAGTTTTACATCGAATTCAGTTACACCGAATCGAGCGCAAACAACCGTTCGATCGTAGAAGTGATAAAGCAAAAAGTGAAACAGAACAAAATTGAACATAGATATCCAGATAAGAATTGGAAGATAGCTGGAAAAATCTCGCCTCAAATGTTTTATCAAATGAAGTGAATGACTCCTGGTACAGAATCGTCAAGTACAAATGAGAGACTTTATGCTAGTAGTTTATGTGACACAAAACTATGTCAAAAATGCCTACTTGCTGAGACGCTCATACACAGATTTACATGCGGTCGCTATTTATAAATATGGAAGGACATCAAAAGAAAAATCGCTTTGGTAAAACGAACTGGTGGTAAATATGCTGAAATCTCCGACGTTTTGTTTCCATAGCAGGTAGCTTATCCCCAAATGAAAAACAACACCATAATGGGGCTTTTCGAAAGAGTCTATTAAAAATATATTGATTCCTGCATAATTAAAACACATGAAAAGTTTCGTTCCCTTTAGAGCTCCTACAGATCTATTGTGGTTTCTTGTGGCAAGTAAAAGAAAGTTTAAAAAATTCAAATTAAAGATGGGTTCGCCTAGATCGCTTTAGCTCCTGGCATTGCGATTATTCAGTAAAATGTCTCTTTGTTTAAACCTATTTGGTGTTGCCGCTAAAAGCATATCAAAACGTTGTCTTTATGGAAGCATAAATTTACTCACGGCTTAAGCGTAAACATGACAGCTGCCTCCATTTATGTACAAAGTCCAAAAATTGCCGTTCATAAACAGATGCTTCCATTTAATGCATGTCGTAAGAGAACGTATGTGATGCAACTTCGGAATTCTAGCTCAACACTGCGCATCGTAAAGCGCATATCGTATCACTGTTTTTGATTAATTACTTCAAGACGATCCTGACTGCCGAAAAACGTAAGCTGTACCAAACAGGAGTTCTACGACATGGCCAGGCCAACACGCAACTTTACACAGGGGCGCGCACAGAAAGAGATCATAAACAAAACGAGTCAAACGATTATTTTTGAAGTGTGGTCGTATGATCTTACCAGTTTCTGCGACAATGTTTGTTAAAAGTGTAAGACCACCAATGGTACAAGTAACTATATTAATTTTATACGACGGATAAAGTTCGTTATCTAAGATTATAAAAACAGAAGTGCTTTCATGGCCCCACGTGCTGTATTCTGAACCTATGACCATCGTGTCTTGGAACTGCAGATGCCTTGATACATTTGTGAAGAGCTAATAGTAGAATATACTAATTATCAAAAGGAGTTACTACCGTAGTGCCCTCGAACAAAAAAAGTGTCAATTACTTGGTAGAAAGCATAGCTCATACCTATTTACAAGAAGGGTAGCAGAAGTTATCCGCAAAAACCATCCAATACCCTTGACACGCATTTACTGTAGGATCTTAACCGTCCAGTAGCCTTGACACGCATTTGTTGTTGAATCTTAGAACATATGAGCTCAAACGTTATGGCATACGTCGAACAGACTGACCTTCTCCGTACCAACCTGTAAAGATTTCGTAAACATCAGTCATGTGTCGAAAACATCGGTCATGTGAAACCAAACCCCACACGTTTCTCACATGACATCCTGAAGGCCACGGATCAATGTATTCAGGTATATGCAGTACTTCTTGACATCCGAGAAGCTTTTGTCTCAGTACCATATCCACGCTTACAATAGAAAGTTAATATCATGTGGGATTTCTTGGTAGGAAGACAAGAAAGGCAGCAATTTATCTTGAATGGGAAGTCATCGATAGATGTAGAGATAACTTAAGGTGAGCCCCAGGGAAGTTTGTTGAGATCCTTGATTACCGCGTTAATAAAACGACACATTATTTACCTAGTTTCACAAAACTTATTTTTGTACGCCCTAGGTTTCCGGTCGTTAGGTCATTTTCCAGTACAAAACCAACACCAAAGATAGCAATCAAGCAAAGATAAAAACGTCAATTTCTTAATCTATCATTTCCCAACTTTAAACATAAAGGCTATGTTGATACAGTTACACGTATACCGTACAACTTTAGCACATTCATTACGGTAGAATTTACTCTTACGAATGAACTGCTCTGGCGAAAACCGCATTCCTGCCCCAGAGATGTCTACTAGTATCATACACAAACCGTAAGTTGCGAAAAGAATTTCTGAGAAAGTGTGTTTGGAGCACAATTATAGTATGGTAGTGGTTCAAATGGCTCTGAGCACTATGGGACTCAACTGCTGAGGTCATTAGTCCCCTAGAACTTAGAACTAGTTAAACCTAACTAACCTAAGGACATCACACACATCCATGCCCGAGGCAGGACTCGAACCTGCGACCGTAGCGGTCTCGCGGTTCCAGACTGCAGCGCCAGAACCGCGCGGCCACTTCGGCCGGCTAGTATGGTAGTGAAACATGGACTGTGGGAAAACCTGAACAGAAGAGAATGGAAGAATTTGAGATGTGGTGCTACAGAAGAATGTTGAAATAGTACCATGGAATAACTTCCGTGGTACTAGAGGGAGTTGTAGACGGTAAAAACTGTAGATGAAGACAGAGAATGGAATACATACGCCAAGTGATTGAGGACGTAGGTTCCAGAATTCGTGGCAGGCCGCATCAAATCATTCAGAAGACTGATGACTCAAAAATAGAGGGAGGGGGGGGGGGGGTAAAGCTACGAACGCAGGAATGGGTATTTGTTTGATTACCAACTTCTGGATGAAGACACCAAAGTTCCCCTCCTATGTAACAACAGTATCTGAAAGGTGTGAATAACTGAACTGAGTCTGCTCATTCAATAGTAAATGTGGGTGCAACACGTTTTTAGAACGAATTTTCAGTCTACAGCGGAGTGTGCGCTGATATGAAACTTCCTGACAGATTAAAATTGCGTGTTGGACCGAGATTCAAACTCGGGACCTCCGTTTTCGTGGGCACGTGCGCTACCAACATTTTTGACTCGTCAAGTTGGTTTATTTGTCACCACAGAGTACAAGATAATGCCACGTGTTATAAAAGTTTCAGCCGGCCGCTGTGGCTGAGCGGTTCTAGGCGCTTCAGTCTGGAACCGCGCGACCGCTACGGTCGCGGGTTCGAATCCTGCCTCGGGCGTGGATGCGTGTGTTGTCCTTAGGTTAGTTAGGTTTAAGTAGTTATAAGTTCTAGGGGACTGATGACCTCAAATGTTAAGTACCATAGTGCTTAGAGCCATGTGAACCATATAAGACTTTCAGCAGTGCAAAACATACATATAAACTGTATCGTTGTCAGAATATAACTGATTACAGTATTAATACTCGATCATTCATATATATGACTCATTTGTCTCTATGCATAATCATAATCGTCTCATGGCACGTCAAGACTTCGGGCTGCTCCTAGCGCTAATGACTGTCGCCCAGGTGAAGATTCAATCCGGTGAAGGAGAGTTCCCGTGCCGCGGCAAGAACAACCGTCAACTTGTGTGTCAGTTGTCTTTCCGAGCTACAGCTATAAAAATGTTTCCTCCGGGCCGGATTCGAACCGGCGACCTATGGATTTCTGCTTACAGAACCTCTACAGTAAACCTAAACTCTTCATGTCTTTAGTTTTCGTTTTAATTCCTTTCTTAGTACTTTGCCATTTTCGTTAGTAATTATGTGCAGTGTCACCTGACCAGCGTGTGAGGAATGACATTTCAGGGTTCCGCTGAGGCCGTCACGGCTGCCGTAGCAGCCTCAGGGCCCACAAAAAAAGTCCCCACCGTACTTCACCCTTAGCAGCTATCCCTTACTTGTTGCCATCACGTCTACATGTTCCACAACAATAAATTGAGCAAGCCTCAGGGCCCACAAAAAAAGTCCCCACCGTACTTCGCCCTTAGCAGCTATCCCTTACTTGTTGCCATCACGTCTACATGTTCCACAACAATAAATTGAGCAACTACATGTTTTTTATGCTACATCCGACATTTGGAAATGAATGTTTAGCATATTTCCAAATTGTACTTCGTGATATTTGAATGAGAGTGTGCGAAAATACTCTTTTTTCCGATATACGTTTGGAACTCTAGTAGGCTGTCATCTGCTTTCTTGTTAATAATGTAACTGACGTAATTCCCGAAAAGCCAAGGTAGGGTTTGGCAAGCATGAAGACAAGTAATAGAAACTATCGCCGTATGTGGGCGTGCGTTATCTTACTGAAATATAAGCCCAAATGGCTTGCCACTAAGAGTAACAAAACAGGGCGTAAAATATCGTCGACGTACCGCTGTGCTGTAAGAATGCCGCGGGTGAAAACCATGGGGGTCGCGCTACGGAGGGGGGGAAAAAAATCGCTCGAGACCATACTCGTGGTTTACGGGCCGTATAGCGGGCGACAGTCAAGTTGAAATCCCACTGCTTTCCAGAACATCTACAGCCACGTCTTCGCTAGTAATCGGGACCCAGTTCGAAGCGGTATATTCGTCACCGAAGACAATTCTTCTCCAGTGAGTGATATTCAGGCCGTATGTGCTCGGCATCACTTCAGACGGGGTGGTTGGTGTACTGAGGTGAACGGTAGTCAGCGCAAGGGGCACTGTGAGCTCAGCCCCCTTTCTGCGAGCCGCCTATTAATGGACCTCGTGGTTAATGGAACACCAGTTCCACGTGGATTCGATGATAATGATGAATCCGGAGGGCTGAGTACCTCTGACGATTGCTCGGTTATCACCATATGTCGTCTCTGTATGTTGACCGCTTCCTTCTCGACGCTGTGTTCGGCCATGGTTCACTCATTCTTTCCAACGTAGTGGAATAGTGCCATCCCTGTTCAAATGGTGGACGATTCGCTGATTACTCCAGCCGACTTCTTTGATCCCAACTACACGTCCTCTCTCAAATACTGAGTTCTGCGTATATTGGTCACACACCCGTCTGCGAGGCGTAGTTACTGTCGAACTGAGTACAGGCAATGAATTACGTAATGGTGTTTTGCCTTGGTGTCGACATGTCCCTTCTTTACTGTCCTTGCTAGGTGCGCTGTGAAATTGTCTTGCAGCGTCCACATTCATCCATCAGCGGCCAAAGTATCTAATTCTCCATTTCCCGTCGATACCTGTATGAATGTCAATTTGCTACCAATTTGTACAAATCCTTCGTGGAGCGTTTGTTTTTGTCTTTGAGAGTATCCTCCATCGCAACAAATGGCCACGGATTGACAGTAGGACCAGGTTCGCTCTGTCTGTGACTTCATTTTAATTATGCTGTGGTGTTCATATATTTCTACGATTATTTCGATCAACTTATTAAATATATGTTCGTGAAGGAAGTTTCAAATTATCCATGCGAAATATCAAAGTAGAGCAAAAAACTCCAACAGTAGCTATGGATAGCGCCATAATAAAATGTAATATGTGCTTTGTAAAAATTAACCTCAAAACACGTACATTTCTACTGCTGATTGCAGGGCCAGTACTACTACTTCAATGACTTTCTTAAAACTCTCGAGTAACCTTGATTTTCTTGCAAAGCAGGACCTCGCTAAAAATCTTGTTACGTAAGAAATGAAAACTTACAACATATATCTACTACGATTGAAATCAGTGATTTAAGAAATAGTTAAACGAGAATTATATCCGCTTTTGCCTCTCATTGAGCCAATTTTTTATTTTTTTTATTTATGCGATTGTCGTCTTTGGATAAGCTTCACCTGCTGAAAGATAGGCATTTTAGATGAAAGAAGAATCACCTTCTTCCTCATATTGTGGCATTTGTTAACGAAGTGTTCGCAGCTACACAAGGCTTACTCACTGAGTTTTGTGATAAGCGCCACCAGCAGAGATAAACGCTTCAGTGACGTGGAACGATGCACTGCGTGCGGCCGGTCAGTCAGGTAACTCGATCGTTTGCACCATTTACTTGCTGTACTTACGCGTTTGATGACATGCCGAACTTCTTTCGTCGTGTGTCCTTTCGGTCAGTGTGCACAGTATGAATTTTGTTGTTGAGGTCTTGAGTCGGAAGACGGGATTTGATGCAGCTCACCACACTAGTCCATCCTGTGCAAACCTCTTCATCTCTGAATAAATACTGCAACCTACATCTATTTGAAGCTGCTTACTGTACTCATCCCTTGGTCTGCCTCTATAATTTTTACAGCCCCCCCTTCCCCCTCCCCCCCCCCCCCCCCGCACTCCCTTCCAAATTGTTGATTCCATTATGCCTCAGGGCGTGTCTTATTAACCGATCTCTTCTTTTAGTAAAGTTGTATTATAAATTTCTTTTTTCCTCAGTTCCATTCCGAATCTCTACATTAGTTGACCTATCCATCTGATTTTCAGCATTCTTCTGTAGCACCTTTCAAAAGCTGCTTTTATCTCCTTGTTAGAACAGTTTATAATCCACGTTCCTTTTTCTTACAAATACTCCCAGAAAATACTTTCTAACGACCAATTTTATTTTGGATGTTATCAAATTCCTCTTTTTCAGAAATGCGTTTCTTTCTATAACCAATCTGCGTTTTATATCCTCTCTACTTCGGTCATCATCAGTTATTTTACTGCCCAGAAGCAAAGCTGATTTACCACTTTTAGTGACTTACTTGCTGGTCCTAATTCCCTCAGCATCGCCTGATTTAATACTCCTACATTCCATTACCCTTTGTTTACATTTGTTTTCATCTTATAATTTCAAAAACGCTCTCTATTCCGTTCAACTGCTCTTCTAAGTTCTCTGTCGTCTCTCACAAAGTTATAGTGCCATCGGGAAATCTTAAAGTTGTTATTTCTCCTCCCAAAACTTGAATCCCCTTCCCAAATTTCTCCTTGATTTCTTTTATTGCTTGTCCAGTGTACAGATTGCTCAGCAATTCCAGTGCTCCTAGGCTCCTGCCCTGCCTAACCACGCCCTCGGAAATACGCGACATGTTCAGAAATAAGCAGTCAAATATTTGAGACAATCAAGAAGATAAACCCCATTGCTGTTCGCAGCAATTTAAGAAGTGCTCAATGTTTCCTACCCAACCACATTCTCGGAAATCGCGACATATTTTAAAAAATGCCAAATGTTTGTGACAAACAAGAACACAAATGTCAGTGCTGCAACATTCAGTCGCAGCAATTTAATCTTTCGTTTTTTAATTGGATAAAGCGTGAAGAGATGCTGTTATTACGAAATGATCGGAAAATCCACGGTTAACATCAATCGGTTTTGAACCGTGGTATTTCCGATCAGAACTTTCCTCACTGCTGCGGTTTTTTTTCCTCTCCAGATGATACTGTCGCCATTTATTTACACATTTCCCAACAGCAGTCATACTACTATAATCGCTGTTTATAGTGTGTTTTGATGCCAGTAGAATTAAGCGATTGAGATGATAAACATACGATTGAATGTAAATATAATTTACAATGCGTTGAGCGCACTCTATATGTATCCTCAGGATCCGATTGTATGCTGGCAGCGTAGTTTAGTTATATTCTTGTCGAATTGACTATAGTTTGAGAGGGCCGTGAGTGAACATTTGAAAATTATTTGCTACCTAAGGATGCATCTCGCCTCATTGCCTTTTAACTAAAGAGTCTGAAATATTACGTTCATGTAATGTCGTAGTGCAATGTCTGTGTTACAGTGAGAGCATCGTTCATCAGCTCGCTTATGTTGGACATGTAATGCAAATTGTGAATACGATTTGCCTGTGGTGTAAAGGCGTTGTTACGTATCCTACTCTTTCCTATATGCAGAGGGCAGTCGCTACTTCGATTCTTTAAAAACACATTGTCAGTGAAGTGGACGCGTAATACTCCGACAAGTGGTAAGCCATGACATACAAACCTGAATTTTAAGTGTGCAAGCATTACGGACCAAGGATCTTGTGTAAGTTATTTCATGTTCAGGTGTAACTTTTATCTGCTTATCGAGTAAATGGATGATTTTTTCAAAAGTAAGATCTGAAAAAAAAGACGGGGGGGGGGGGGGGGGGAGGGGGGGCGCTTCCGCGTACCACTTAAAGCTGATTGTATGAAAATGCTTTGTTTGCCATTCTTAACAAATGCTCATTGTCGTCCGTTAATTAGTTACCACCTCATCGTAATTTCATTATACTGCACCGGTACAGCATTGAACATGTTACACGGTTCTTTCAAGAGCATTTGATTTTTCTCGTATTATTATCTCGTTCTTAATGCCAGTATTTATAATATGTGATTCACGCCCCGTTGTTCAGAACACCACTTTTATATTTTGAACTGAGCCACAGGCTTGTATTGGACGAGGAAGTGAAATTGAGCGTGCGCTCTCGTATCGGTAATTGCAGTCATTCATTTCACTACAAATGTGCTGCACTGGTTCCTGTTCTTCCTTTAAGCGGCTACTGTCTGTTCGTGAGAGCCGTGGATTCAGCGCCTTAGTTTCTCGGGTGTTCGGTGTTGAAATAAGTATGGTGCAATTGGAGTTGATTGTTTACTTCATAGTAGTGTGTGCAACGAGGCTATATCACACACTTCTTTGTTAATTAATGCTATTCTTCTGCAGGTACTTTTTTAAGACTAGACAGAGTTCTCGAGGTCAGGTTGAAGGGAGGCACAACATTGCCCAAAAAGGTGACAGTGTTCAGTTTGAGAAAGCGCTTTGTGACAGTGAAAGAATCATTAAGACAGACACGTTGAATTTGTTTTAAATGATTCTTTCACTGTTACAAAGCGCTTGCTCAAACTGAACACTGTCACCTTTTTGGGCAACGTTGTGCCTCCCCTCAACCTGTTCAACCTGGCCTCGAAAACTCGGTCTGTTCTTAGAAAAGTAGTTTTTCCCACTGTTATTTTGTGCAACCGATATTGCTTTAATTACCGTATCATGTAAGTCTCGGCTATTTTTCAGTATGTTCTAACATACACATGTTAGTGCGTCTCCGTGTGATTTTATTGGTAGGGGGTACTCTGTGGTAGACTGTGAACTTTCCGTGTTAATTTGGACATCGCGTTGTGCAGACGCTCCAAATTTTATGTCGTAATTTTCCTCCTTCATTGCTATTGAATCGGTATCAATTTTTCTCCGTGTGCTTTGAACCCAGAGGAAGCTTCCCTAGTCCCTTGTTAATAACAAATATCTTTGTGCAGCAGAACGTACTGTGTATTTTTAAATTCTCGTTTTCTGAAATTGGTACGTCCTCTACACACGCAGCTTTGATTCTTAAAGTTCGCCAAATATTCTCTAAAATAAAAAAAAAAATCCGTTACTTCCTGGATTAATTTGAAAAACGTACAAAGGCGTAACCAGGTAGGGTCAGGGGAGGACAGCTGTTTCCCCGTCCCCCCCTCTCTCCGCTCCTATAAAAAAATTTCGCATCCTGCCACGCCAGACAGACGTATTAATTAAGTAAAGTTCTGAAGAAAGTCGGATCGTGTATTGGCTATTCACGTGTAGCAAGTATACTAGGCTCGTATTCAGGAGAACGACAGTCTCTCGTCTGGGCATCCTGTTTTAGTTTTCCTTTATTTACCCAAATCACTTAAGGCAAAGGCCGGGATGGTTCTTCTGAAATGGTACTGCCGATTTCCTTCTCCGTCCGAGCTTGTGCTCCGTCTGTAATGTCCTCGTTGTCGATGGACGGTTAAGCACTAATCTTCATTCCTTTTCAGACATACCCAAAACCATTTGTCCTAAACTGTCCAAGTTATGTCGTCATTCGCCGTGATACTACTTACCAACATTGTACCTTGCAACTACGCAGGTTGAATGGCACGTAAAAGTGTCGGTGTGGAGACTTTCCGAAAGTCAGTATCTCGTGAACGACTCGCTCTGGAACCATGCAACAAACACCACTGACATTCTAATGTACGCTAATTTTAATTTGTTAATATCGATAGGCGTTGCTCCATTTAAAAAGTGTATGTTTGCACAAAAATACGCTTTCTAAGTATTATTACAATGTTACCACCGTCTATGTTCGACATCAATGTACAATAACCATTCACAGACGGCAGCCACCGTCTATGTTCGACATCAGTGTACAATAACCATTCACAGACGGCAGGTGGAAACACTAGCAATGGAAGATATGTAAAGCTTGTAGGGAGGATGCGGCAAGCAGTGCAGTCGTTTTCGTAATGCGGGAACGGAGCGATTTATATGAGATCAAATGGTTCAAAAGGCTCTGAGCACTATGGGACTTAACTACTGTGGTCATCAGTCCCCTAGAACTCAGAACTACTTAAACGTAACTAACCTAAGGACATCATACACATCCATGCCCGAGGCAGGATTCGAACCTGCGACCGTAGCAGTCGCGTATATGAGATCCAAAAGCGCTTTCGGGCCAAGGGTGGAAGCATTTCCGAAATGGCTAAGTCTGTAAACTGTTCGTGTGCCGCCATGGTGAAAGTATACCGTTCATGACAAAATGACGCAATCCAAAACTGGCGCCGAGACAGCTGTTCTGCGTCAGCGTCACGGGCAATAGATGAGAGGGGAGAACGACGCTTGCGGAGATTGTGCCTGGGCGAATAGAAGTGTAACTGTCGAGCAACGGACCGCTTATTATGAACCAAGGGGCTACCAACAGTGTCTACTCAACGACTGTTCAACGGACGTTGCTGCATATTGTCCTTCGCAGCAGTCGCCTGGTCGATGCACCCAGCCCACTGCTGTTCATCGGCTACGAAGGCTAGAATTTGCACGCCAGTACGGCTAATAAGCGTCCACTGAGTGGTGACAGGTGGCCTTTTCGGATAAATCACGTTTTATGCTCCATTGGAAAGATGGCCGTTGGCGTGTACGGCGTGAAACATCTGAAAGCAAAGAGGAGGGGAAATGTTTTCGTGGCATTCCCTGGGTGATCTCGTCATGCTGGAAAGCACAGTGGATCAACACAAATATGCATGTGTCCTTGGGGGATCATCTTCACCTCTACGTGCAGTTTGTTTTTCCTGGGCACGATGGCATCTGCCTGCTGCACAATGCAGCGTGCCGCGCAGCTCGCAGTGTACGTGCCTGGCTCGAAGAGCACCAGTTTGCGTACTCCCCTGGCCACCAACTCCCCCGGATTTAAACTCAGTCGAGAGTTTGTGGTACCGCCTCGATCGGACTGCCCTCAGCTGAGAAACCTAGCTTAGCCGGCCACGACACTGAAGTCGTCATGGCAGCAAATCCATGTCTGTACCTTCCAGAACATTACTGACTCCCATCGTGCACCTCTCGCAGCGGTCCCCGCTGCAAAAGATGGTTATTCAGGCGTTTCACATGTGGTCACATAAATTTGAGTGGCAGTGTGTAAGAAACTGGCTGTGTGAATGACATCCAGAGGCCATAAAAACGACTTTGTGGTTTATTAAGCTGAAGATTTAATGAATTGTGAAATGTACGGACAAATGTCATGCAGCGCTACGAAACTACTGAATTCACGTTGACTGATACTATTAGTTTCTGGTAGTGATGAGAGACGATGCTGTTTTATGGGGTGAATTCAATGAAATTGCTTGTAAATATGAAATCAAGTTTGTTTTGTTACATCGCATGTTCTAGGGTTAGAAGTCAGCTAATAATTCACGTAGTTTAACAACGAAAGTGTTCATATGTATAGCAATGCTGCAAGTAGGGGCTCCAGTAAAACTGTTGTCAGGCGTGTGCTACGCTTAACACGACTGGTCGTAAGTTTGTGTTAATAACTTATCTTAACTCTGCGTCACCGAAGTCAATATTGTCTGTCCCTGCACCATTGATAACGGAGATAGTATCTCAGTGACCATAAGCTGCGCAGCAGTTCATTTTAAAAATAATTATTTTTTCTGTTGATGTGAGTCATGGTTACGAATAAGTTGCGTGTTGAAGTATGGCGTCAAAGATGCTAATGTGCATCACGGGTGGGTGTAGTCCTGTGACGTGATGTATTTGAATATTTACAATGTGAACATGGATTGCTGGGTAAATTTATCGCTACAGTATTTGAGAAAATCCCCAAATAAAATTAATTTGACCTTTGGACAGAGGGGAGATCGGAACATCCAGTAACGAAATCTGTTTATCTGCGCTTTAAAAGCGAACTTCAAGCCCTGTTTTAATGTCAGAATTGGGTACATATGATTAATCATGTCAACATAGATCCGAAAATGCTTTGTGCGTTCCACATCTTCACTGGGAACTTTGCAAGAGTGAAATATGCCTGAGATACAATGTGAGCATTCGTCGAATTAGTACTATAATATGTTGTTTCATGAACCTGCGTGCGTTGTTTTTCCGTTAACTGGTTAACAGTCTTGCTGAGTCGTCTGGAACAGAGAAACGAACATAAGTGTATATTTAAGAATAATGCATCTGAAGTTTTCTGTTTGCGTTGAGAGCTCAGTAATTTCTTAATATATGATATACTAATTTCTTTATGACCAGCTGACATTCTGTACCGTAATGTATGAAATGCTTTTTGTTACGGTGCTTGCCTTCACCTTTGAAGACTAGGTATCGTAACACATGGATTATAATAAATTTTCTTTACACACTTCATAATTTTGAAACCGGATATTGCAATGGAAATACATAGATTTTTAAGCGATGGAGTACCCCACTTCCATTGTGAACGTCCTCAGATAGAATCCTGCAAGTCGATCATTACAGTTTATTTGATATGTGAATCTCAAGCTATACCTTCTAATTTACCATGTAATCTGAGACAAGCCTGGGTGGCAGGTCCAATGCAGGTTTCGTTAAATCGTTCTGTGAGCTGGTTCTTCAAAATATCCAGCTGATATCTCATGTATCTCTTGAAATGTAGGCAATAATTCGTTATGTGATAGAGATGACCTTCTCCACTCTCTTGTCCACAGGGCGACTACATCCGGCACCCAGTGCTGTACGAACTGAGCCACAAGTATGGCCTACAGACGGATGAGAACGAGGCGGCTTTGCCGTGCCGATTGGAGGAACTCAAGGAACTCATACGGCGTGAGATTCGCAAGGAATTGAAGTTAAAGGCTGGCGCCGAGAAGCTGCGCGAGGTAGCCACGGACCGACGCTCACTGGCCGACGTCGCGCTGCTCGTCAAGAAGTCCAACAGCCGCCTGTCCGAACTGCACGCCGAGCTGCACGAGCTCGACTCGCAGATACTGCTCAACAACGGACAAGGTGAGCCCCGTAACTCTGCGTGTTCTCCATTGGCACTTCTATTGTAGGTATGCTGGATCATGTTAACGCCCTTTGACCATGCTAAGTTTTCTTTGGTGAAAAGTTGTGTAACAGTAATTCAGAAAGTAACATCAAATTGGCAAGTAATAAGACGCGGAGAGTGTCTGTGATAGTGATACAAACTTTTCACGATCATATAGAGGGGCATGTGTATCAATTTTAGGTCGGACGCTATAAGCGGAAATACTCACCTATGGAATCAAACCGGAGAAAAAGAGAACATTTCATATTTACCGTTGGCCTGCGACTGGCAATAAAAAAAGTCTGTTGGCTAGTTATTTTATTTATCTGCGCAACTTGTGGAAAGTGCTTTCACAGCACTTGCTCAAACGTATGTCCGCTAGGTATGAACGCATGACATGTCGGTACAAACGTCTGCCGCAGTAGTTCGAACAACTCCTGGGTCACAGGCAGTGAGCATTCTACGACGAACATTCTCTGAAAGGTGGTCAGGAAGAGGAGGTAATGTTTCTTGATCACCTCGTTCGCCTCATCTAATCCCAGTTGATTTCTTCGGAAGGGGTCACGTGAAACGTCTTGTATACAAGGTACGCCTCGAGCCTGAAAGTGATCCTGTCGGTAGCAAACTGTTCATCGTCTTGATGAGTAAATTGGTCGAAATGTGATCTGTACATTATATAGACAAGTCGCTCTGGTCAAGGTAACTGCAATTACCTGAACATTTTTGGGAATACCCTCCTTATTACAATCTATAGAAATATATGCATTCTGAGGTTGGAATCGAGAGAGCCAGTATGTCTTGAACCATAGTACGCAGCTCCTGATGAAAACTGGCTTTGAGCGTTCTCAAAAATACCCTACGCCATAACGGAAACGTCAATCTTTCTGGACATTTGGAAATATCTTCGTTGATTTCTGCCTACTCTTAGACAACATTCAAGTAAGGACACGAACCAGTGACCACGCCAGTATTCTGAATTGGTTGTAGTATTGATGAAAAACAACAATGTAATGCTGTTTTCGTTACTCAGAACAGTGGAAAGGGCGAGTTGTCTTTTTGCTACGGAAGGATAATCTATTCGGAGGCATTTGAATCACGGTTTTCTGTCGCCACCCATGCGTGTAGCAAATTAACTTTATACTACCAAAAATGATATATATGGCAATGGGGAATACAGAAGTATACGTGATTTCTAAGGTCAGAGTTCAGTGTGGTGCGCCGCCTTCACTCGCTGCTATCAGGCACGGATTTAAAGAGAAACGCCGTTCACAGATGAGCCCTCAAATCATCAAAATTGTTTTCTATAGTAGCGCGACTAACAAGTGCCGCCCAAAGATATCCCAGACATGTTCGATAAGCTACATACCACATGAATCTGCAGACTAGTACAACATTGGTCTCATCGTTTTTCGAAAAACCCCTGCACAATCCTCTCATATTGGGGCATCCCTCATGTAGCGGTTGTTGTTGACATTAGCGTCAACCAATAAGCGCTAAGATCGCCTGAAGTTATTAGTGGCTCCCCTATCGACCCTGTTTGGCTTTTGTTTACTGCGCCACTCGCAAAATAGTCTGCATGATAGCGGTCTCCACGGTAGCGTCTGCAGCGAATGGGGTTGAGAGACTGAAGCAGTATTTGTCCGGAAACATTGCATTTTGTCACGCAACACACCGTTGACGATATACCCTTCGATGTCGTCGACGGTATGTTGAGTGTCCATTGCAGTCTGAGGTTAAATGTGGCTTTTCGAGAGTCGAAACAGACTCAGTGATATGAGTGCCCATCGCTCAGCAGATGGTGTCGAATCGCCAACACATTCAGGTCCACACCCGCTGCTGGGCTATAGCATCGACGATGGGTTAGTTATCGCTATGCTTACAAGATAGCGGTCGTCCAGCATTGTCATCACACTACGTTTTCCAGTACCCGCTAGTCGCTGTATGACCCTACACGCATGATTAGTGCCCTCAACGCGCTGAAATGTCATGGGTTTGGTATACCCATTTTCTGGAGACTAGTTATTGTGTCCCTTTAGACTCAATTGCTGATACGAGGTGTTATGCGAAAGTTATTGAAAAACGTTTAAATTTATTACGTTGTTGTACCTACATCTTGTTCTGCACTATCACCTTCAGAGTTTTCCCGTTGAGAATGAATACACAGATTCCAAAGTTACCATTGAAATTCATTCTGTAAGTCTTTCTACATCTACATCGACATAGATACTCCGCAAACCTCCGTGCGGTGCATGGGCGAGGGTACCCTGTACCGTTACATTTCCTTTCCTGTTCCATTCGCAAATAGAGCGAGGGAAAAACGACCGCCTGTACGCCTCCGCATGAGCCCAAATTTCTCGTATCTTGTCTTCGTGGTCCATTCGCGTGTTGTACGTTGGCGGCAGTAGAATCGTTCGGCAGTCGGCTTCAAATGCCGGGTATCGAAATTTTCTCAATAGTATTACCTGAAAAGATCGTCGCCTTCCCTCCAGGGCTTCCCATTTGAGTTCGCGAAGCATCTCCGTAACACCTCGTGTTTTTCGAACGTATCGGTAACAAATCTAGCACCCCGCTTCTGAATTGCTTCGATGTCTTCCTTCAACCCGACCTGGCACGCATCTCAAACACTCGAGCAGTATTCAAGGAAAGGTCGCTCCAGCGTCCCATATGGGGTATCCCGTACAGGTGAACCACTCTTTCCTAAAATTCTCCCAATAAGCCGAAGACGATCATTCGCTCCCCTCCCTGCCACTGTTCTCACATGCTCGTTGCATTTCATATTGCTTTGCAACGTTACGCCAAGATATACAAAGACTTGACTGTGTCAAGCTGGACAATAGTAATACTATATCCAAACATTAAAGATTTGTTCTTCCTATTCATCCGCATTAACATTAAATTTTCCACATTTAGAGCTATTTTCCATTCATCGCACCAACAAGAAATTTCGTCTGAGTCGTCTTGTATCATCCTTATCTTCCTACAGTCACTCAACATCGACACCTTACCGTACACCGCAGCATCAGCAAATAACCGCTGATTGCTGCACACCCTATCCGCCAAATCGTTTATGTATATGGAGAACAACAGCGGTCCTATCACACTCCCCTGGGAGCACTCATGGCGATACCCTTTCTTTGATGAGCACTTGCCGTCGAGGACAGCATACTGCGTTCTATTACTTAAGAAGTCTTCGAGCCACTCACAGCCTGCAATGGGCACTGTGTCAGATGCTTTCCGGAAATCTGGAAACATAGAATCTGCCTGTAGCTTTTCATCTATAGTATATCATGTGAGAAAAGGGCAATCTGAGATTCGCATGAACGATGCTTTCTAAAACTATGCTGATTCGTGGACACAAATTTCTTAGTCTCAATGTATTCGAACTGAGAATATGTTTTATGGTCTTCAGTACACTGTGAGATTCCACTTGAATCTCCACCACTGTCAAATCCTCGCACTTTCAGCTTGATTTTCATGTTGAGCTAGAGGCAAAAGTTACACGGAGCTATGTCTGGTGAGTGCAGTGGGTTTGGAGCAACTGTTACTTGTAAAAAGAAGTTCCTGAATAATATTTTTTAGCATGAAATGAAATGATCATATGGCATTGTTGGCCGGGAGGCCCCATGCGGGGGAGTTCGGCCGCCGTATTGCAAGTCCTTTTTAGTTGACTCCACTTCAGCGACTTGCGGGTCAATGATGTTAGCAAAAAGTTCCTGGTTGAAATAGGCGCATGCGGTCGTGCCTTGTGGTGGAGTGTCCAGTCGTTCGTGCAACGCTTATGCGGAATTTTTCTCCCCGTGTCCTCCTTCAAACGTCGTTGGACATTGCGATACAACTGTTTATAAGTACTCTAAATAATTTAAAGAAGGCCAACAAGGCCTTAATAGTGTACTGTACCTGTAAAGCTTTCCTTTGCCCACCGAGCGAGGTGGTGCAGTGGCTAGCACACTGGACTCGCATTCAGGAGGACGACGGTTCAATCCCGCGTCCGCCCATCCTGATTAAGATTTTCCTTGAGTTCCCTAAATTGCTCCAGGCAAATGCCGAGATAGTGCCTTTGAAAGGGCACGGCCGGCTTCCTTCCCCGTCCCTTCCCTAATCCGATGAGACCGATGACCTCGCTGTTTGGTCTCCTCTCCCAAACAACCAAACTAACCGTTCCTTTGCCGCTGTGAAGGAAGATTCTGTCATGGCTTCGATTGCTACTGAGCTTGAGGCTCGCAGCCAAGGCATTTGAAAGGGAGTTTGGATCGTCTTGACGTGGTCGTTAAAGTTCTCTACGCGATGTGCTTCTGATCATCTTTAATGGTACAATCTTCGCTGCAATGCTTCTCAAGTTCTTTTCCGTTGACGGAATATTTTCACGTGTCCCATACCATATCCCCAATGTGGTGTGGAGGTCTTGAATGGTGTACGTTCTTGAAGTATCAGATCCCTTACTGTCACAACGTGTTCTGCTGTGATGCCAGTTCACTACCGACCGGAACGGTCAACGTCAGTCGATGTTCGCACCTTTTTTAAGCTCTTACACCAATCGTAATTTGTCTCCTACCTAAATATTTGTCTTCAAATGTTTTATTTGAAATTTGGTCCCACCGGGTTCCTTAAGTTAAAAACAAAATTTTACACTGAAATGCTGCTTTTTCAGGTCAGCCATCGCAAAACTGCAAACTCACGGAAATACGACGTCGGCAATATGATCATCAACTTTCTAAACCACTAAGCTCACAGTCACTTGCCACGTGGATTCAAGAATGATATATGGAGGGAAACTTAGCGGGTATTTCAATGTACTCGTTTCTATTTACGTGCAGAATTCTGATTCGGAAACTTTCCAACGCCACATAGTATTTGTGCTCTTTGATGGCGACGAAGAATACTGGGTCTTACTTTTAAGCGTCCTCTTTGTATGACGAATCATCTTTAAAGGCTGACTTTGGCACAATGTCGAACTTAACGCACTGCACTGTTTACATGTGTGTACGCCATGAATCTTCATAACCTCGTGTTGGTGTACACTGTTACCGGTACCTTTTGGGTTGCGATTAAATCTGACCTTCTTTCTGAGGGTTGCACTTTTCACCATCCCAGCAATCACAGCCACCATCCCCAACCCACCTCGCGTGATTAGACGGATGTTACTTCTCCTAAACGTGAACGTCTAACTAAGAGCAACACTCGAATACTTTGGAAGCGGTTATCAGTCGGACTGCCCGAACCATACTTCAACTCTGCTTTGAAATGGACACATTAAGCTCCTAACCACTGTAGTTTTCTTATAATATCTTCGCGTTGGGTATTTTTTATGAGGAATAATCCAAACTCAAATCTACCACAACGGCTTTGACAGAGGATATATACGGAAACAGGTATGGAAGCGCGAATTATACTTCGAACGGAGACTGACTCACTTACGCGCAGAATAGTTCATTCTTCATGTAAATTGCAAACCAAAAAAGCACTTCAGTATGCGTTATTAACTTTCACCACTCCATAAAAACAGGGTGACAATTATTGAACTATATGAAAGAAACATAAATTAGTTACAAACTACGGCGTGCACACACTTGATTCAACATGTAAATGTCACTACAGATATTCGGATTTAGGGTGACATGTTCGATATGCATGCCATCATTGGCGATGCTGTGGCGCAGACGAATAGCAAAATTCTGCCTGCCCCGCAGAATTGTCTGAACATCATTGCTGTTGATGACCTCCTGCATGGCTGTTTTCAGCTCAGCAATGGTGTAGGCGCTATTGCTATACACCTTGTCTTTTAATATAGCGCCAGAAAAATGGAGTCACGTATGTTCAGATCCAGAGAATATGGCGACCGTTCGAGGCACATGTCAGTGGCCTTTGGGTACCCCAGAGCCAGAATGCGGTCTCCAAAGTGCTCCTCCAGGACATCAAACACTCTCCTGCTTCGATAGAATCGAGCTCCATTCCATGAACTACATATTGTCGAAATCGGAGTCACTTTGGATAACGGGGATGATATCTTCCAAAACCTTCACGTACGGTTCGTTAGTCACCGTGCCATCAAGGAATATTGTACCGATTATTCCGTGACCGTACATTGCACACCACACAGTCACCTGTTGAGATGAAGAGCCTTCTCGATTGCAAAATGCAAATTCTCAATCCCCCAAATTTGCTAATTTTGCTTATTGACGAACCCATCCTGATGAAAGTCGGCTTTGTCGCTAAAACAAATCATACTCACCTCGAAGTCCTGTTCGTGAGTTCTGTGGACAATAGTGCTTACGAAACGCAACCGTTGTTCCATGGCCCTGGGGCTTAATGGCTGATGGGTTTGAATTTTGTATGGGAAGAGATGCAGGTGCCCAATAACAATTTGTCTCAGTGCCTCCCGGTTGATTCCCACCTGTTGCGCAGATCGTCTGATCGATTTTCTGGGGCTGGTTTGAAACACAGCGCGTGCCTTCTCGATGTTTTCAGGACACTACCCGGTCTCTCAAACTTGCTAATCAAATTCTTGATTGTTACCGCACTTGGACCGTTTGCCTTCAGATTGAACTCGGTCGCAAACTTCAATTGAGCCGCAGTTGGGCTGTTATTGCTCGCACAGATGTGGACTCTGACCACAATCTATTGGTTATGAACTGTAGATTTAAAAACTGAAGAAACTGCAAAAAGGTGGGAAATTGAGGAGATGGGACCTGGATAAACTGAAAGAACCAGAGGTTGTAGAGAGCTTCAGGGAGAGCATTAGGGAACGATTGACAAGAATGGGGGAAAGAAATACAGTAGAAGAAGAATGGGTAGCTTTGAGAGACGAAATAGTGAAGGTAGCAGAGGATCAAGTAGGTAAAAAGACGATGGCTAATAGAAATTCTTGGGTAACAGAAGAGATATTGAATTTAATTGATGAAAGGAGAAGATACAAGAATGCAGTAAATGAAGCAGACAAAAAAGAATACAAACATCTCAAAAATAAGATCAACAGGAAGTACAAAATAGCTAAGCAGGGATGGCTAGAGGACAAATGTAACGAGATAGAGGCATATATCACTAGAGGTAAGATAGATACTGCCTACAGAAAAATTAAAGAGACCTTTGGAGAAAAGAGAACGACTTGCACGAATATCAAGAGCTCAGATGGAAATCCAGTAATAGGCAGAGAAGGGAAAGCAGAAAGGTGGAAGGAGTATATAAAGGTCTATACAAGGGCGATGTTCTTGAGGACAATATTGTAGAAATGGAAGAGAATTTAATGAAATAGGAGATACGATACTGCGTGAAGAGTTTGACAGAACACTGAAAGACCTAAGTAGAAACAAGGCCCCGGGAGTAGACAACATCCCATTAGAACTAATGACAGTCTTGAGAGAGCCAGGCCTAACAAAACTCTACCATCTAGTGAGCAAGATGTATGAGACAGGCGGAATACCCTCAGACTTCAAGAAGAATATAGTAATTCCAATCCCAAAGAAAGCAGGTGCTGAAAGATGTGAAAATTACCGAACTATCAGTTTAATAAGCCGTGGCTGCAAAATACTAACACGAATTCTTTACAGACGAATGGAAAAACTGGTAGAAGCCGACCTCGGGGAAGATCAGGTTGGATTCCGTAGAAATGTTGGAACGCGTGAGGCAATACTGACCCTACGACTTATCTTAGAAAATAGATTAAGGAAAGGCAAACCTACGTTTCTAGCATTTGTAGACTTAGATAAAGCTTTTGACAATGTTGACGGGCATACTCTCTTTCAAATTCTGAAGGTGGCAGGGGTAAAATACAGGGAGCAAAAGGCTATTTACAATTTGTACAGAAACCAGATGGCAGTTATAAGAGTCGAGGGGCATGAAAGGGAAGCAGTGGTTGGGAAGGGAGTGAGACAGGATTGTAGCCTCTCCCCTATGTTATTCAATCTGTGTATTGAGCAAGCAGTAAAGGAAACGAAAGAAAAATTTGGAGTAGGAATTAAAATCCATGGAGAAGAAATAAAAACTTTGAGGTTCGCCAGTGACATTGTAATTCTGTCAGAGACAGCAAAGGACTTGGAAGAGCAGTTGAACGGAATGGACAGTGTCTTGAAAGGAGGATATGAGATGAACATCAACAAAAGCAAAACGAGGATAATGGAATGTAGTCGAATTAAATCGGGTGATGCTGCGGGAATTAGATTAGGAAATGAGAGGCCTAAAGTAGTAAATGAGTTTTGCTATTTGGGGAGCAAAATAACTGATGATGGTCGAAGTAGAGAGGATATAAAATGTAGACTGGCAATGGCAAGGAAAGCGTTTCTGAAGAAGAGAAGTTTGTTAACATCGAGTATAGATTTAAATGTCAGGAAGTCGTTTCTGAAAGTATTTGTATGGAGTGTAGCCATGTATGGAAGTGAAACGTGGACGATAAATAGCTTAGACAAGAAGAGAATAGAAGCTTTCGAAATGTGGTGCTACAGAAGAATGCTGAAGATTAGATGGTAGATCACATAACTAATGAGGAGGTATTGAATAGAGTTGGAGAGAAGAGAAATTTGTGGCACAACTTGACTAGAAGAAGGGATCGGTTGGTAGGGCATATTCTGAGGCATCAAGGGATCACCAAGACAGCGTGGAGGGTAATAATCGTAGAGGGAGGCCAAGAGATGAATACACTAAACAGATTCAGAAGGATGTAGGTTGCAGTAGGTACTGGGAGATGAAGAAGCTTGCACAGGATAGAGTGGCATGGAGAGCTGCATCAAACCAGTCTCTGGACTGAAGACAACAACAAAAACAGTAGGCCTTCACAAGCGCTATACTCTCAGGCACCCTGTACCGCTACGTTTTCACGTGCGAATGGCCGATAATAAGGCACGTGCGCATGCGTATACTAATTTCCTTCATGCTGTGCGACCAACCGTGCGGTTTGAACGTCCTAAAGGAAACCTTTCAGAAGTTAACGCCGATTTGACTTCATGTAGTACAATAATTGTCACCCTGTAGATATCATCTCTGCGACTCAGCCAGCGACTACGACAGAAGCCCATGAAATGTCGGGTCATTTTTCTGAACTGCTACAGTGTACTGAATTAGAAGACTTGATCTATTGTGAGCGTTATTGAGCCGTATTTCTCCTAAATCAGCTATAAACTGAATGTTCGTGTATTTCGAATTACGCAGACTCGTGATACACGATATCAGTAGTGAATGATTCGTTATTCTGTGTATATTAAGTAAATGACGTTTTCTTAGAGGTCCACTAGATTCATAATTCATACAAAAGCCAAACAGATGGGACTGCACTGCCGACCGGATAGGGAGGATGCCGTGGGCGACTGGGACGGGAATTTGGCCGCGGTCGTAGTTATTTTTACTGCAGCCGTGTAACGCGGACGCTACGCAAATAACATCCTGGCTGGCCGTTTGATACAGGAAGCGGCAGATGGCTGCGAAACTTATATGTAGCATATTACTAGTGCTGACTGTAGTTTGGGTTGCGCTTGCTCATTAAATGGATAACACAGTGAAGGCAGCTAGGCAGAGGAGCTCTGTAGTTACCATATTCATTTGCAGGTTTTGAAATGAGATAGGATGAAAAGAATGTCCTGTACTAGAATACAAGTATCAGTCAGAGTTACATTTTGTTCGCTTCACTTCGGTTTAGTATTTCTCTCTTTCTGGAATTATTGAATTATGCTTTAAAAAAAGATATAAACAAGCAATTTTAGTGTGCGGAGGAAGGTGGGGTGAAGTACCCAGGACGGGAAATATGGCCATCGCATATTTTTTGCTCTGCTGCGGAGAAGTAGTTAAACCAGTTCTAATATTCATATTCATTGTTGTCAGCGAGTTTGACGGAGGATGGTTGTTCCGTTTTTTTGTAGTAAAATTTTTTTCTGTTTGGCGGTCACCTGACGTAAGGTTACCTCCCTTACATGTAGAGTAATAATGTGTGTTTATTATTATTATTATTATTATTATTACAGTATCAGTGTTAAAATAACATATTTTGGCTTCCAGTGTAGTTACTTATTGTTTCTTTGAGTTTGATGGCTTTATCTGTGAACCATCAGAAAAAGTGACCACACTATTCGCCGGGATAAGTGACCAAGGTGTTCCAACGATAGAGTTACTTCCACATAGAGCGAGCTGACAAAAGTCATGGGGTACCTCCTGGTATCGTGTCGGACTCCTTTTGCCCAGCATAGTGCAGCAAGTCGATGTGACGTGGAGACAGCAAGTCGTTGGGAGTCCCCTGCAGAAATATTGAGCCATGCTGCCTCTGTAGTCGTCCGTAATTACGAAAGTGTTGCCGGTACAGGATGTTGTGCACGAACTAACCTCTCTATTATCTGTACATATATAATAAAATTTTAATTGCCCAATGTCTGTATGTAGGAGATATTTAAAAAACTTAATATGGGGGTCTTTAAAACAGCAATTAAAGCCAAAACAATCATTTTTAAAATTCTTGTCTGTCTTTCTGTCCGTCCGGCCGTCTTTCCGTATGATTGTACGGGCATCACTCATAAACTATTGTACGAAATTGGATGCGGTTCCCACAGTTGGTTTGTTGGAATTCTGACTTAAAATCTGGTACGTGTTTCATTTTGATACGCCGCCTAGAAGCTGAGATACCTGTGTACACAATGTGGTTTCAAAATGGTTCAAATGGCTCTGAGCACTATGGACTCAACTGCTGAGGTCATTAGTCCCCTAGAACTTAGAACTAGTTAAACCTAACTAACCTAAGGACATCACAAACATCCATGCCCGAGGCAGGATTCGAACCTGCGACCGTAGCGGTCTTGCGGTTCCAGACTGCAGCGCCTTTAACCGCACGGCCACTTCGGCCGGCATGTGGTTTCTTTAACTGGATCAGTAAGGGGAAATATGAATCCATTAGGTGCTTTTATGTGAAAACGATTTTTCCGTGATAAAGTTTTTCGTCGAGCATGAGTTGTCCATGAAAATAAATAAAATGGGCCAATTTTTTGTATGTGGGTCAGCTCAGTTTCGTGTAAGGATCATTTCATTACAATGGAAGGAAAGAAACCCGAACAGCAGAAATTCTGTACAATAAAACTAAGTAAATCAGGATAGAAAAGATAGAATGCAAAAAAGTAGTATTTTAGAACGTTTCATCATCATAATAAAAATGTTAACAGTTTAATCCTGTCATCCATAAACGTTGTTGAACTCATTCTTGAAACGGTGTAGCTATTATCGTTGATAAGTTTGTCGAGTTGCTGCTAACATTATCGTTGGTAAATTTGTCGAGTTGAAACAGATATCGTTTTCGTGCATTTCTTCACAGGTTTTCATCGTGTCTTAACCATTTAAGTAAAGTGATACAATTGTTGTGGTTTCGTACTAGTGTCTTCGTTCGTTTAACTTATTTCATTGTGAAATTCTCAAGGACTGCGGAGCTGGTGACGTAGTTTTCATGCCTCGCATACTCCTCACTCCCAACAATTCCCCTTTCCAATTCAAATGCGTGCGGTTTCCTGTGAGCACATGCTCGGCCATGACCATCAAGAAGTCGCAAGGACAGACGATTCGAGCCTCCGACATCGGCCTCAGGACAAACTGTTTCTCACATGGACAACTCTATGTATCTTGCTCACGGGTCATTAGCTCAGATGAATTGTTTATAATGCAAATACTATTATGTTGTGTCCCCCCCCCCCCCCCCACAGGTTTATCAGTATTTCATCTGTAGCTGTGCTTACAAGCACATCATTTCGCCTATTTGGCAGCTTCACTTCTGATTTTTATGTCCGATTTCTCATCCATAATAAGCTTCAAGATTTTTCAAAATTCATCCTTGTTCAAGATCCGCGCATACGATGTCATGGGCAAAAGTTACTGTCCCAGAAATGTTCGATTGCATTCATTGTCGGACGATATACATGGCCTAATCATTCGCACGAATTTTCGACAATGTTCTTCAAACCAATAGCGAACAACTATGGCGCAATGACGTGGCACGTTGCCATCATGGAAATCCATGAATTGCTGAAAATGGCATGCAAGAAGCCGAACATACCGTAGACCCAGTGCATTCCGTGTAAATACAGCCCACACCATTATGGAGCCATCACCAGATTGAATAGTGCCTTGTTTACAACCTGGGCCCATGGCTACGTGGGGTCTGCGCCACACTCGAGCCTTATCGTCTGCTCTTACCAACTAAAATCGTGACTCATCTGTCCAGGTCACCGTTTTCCATTCGTCTGGGGTTCAACTGATATGGTCACGACCCCAGGAAAGGCACTGCAGGCAATGTCGTGCTGTTAGCAAATGCACTCCCGTCGACTTTGCTGCCATAGCCCATTAACGCCAAATTTCGCCGCACTGACCTAAAGGATACGTTCGTCGTACCCCAGATCACGTAAGAATCAGATTGACCGTCCTTATGACGGAACAGGCAACCGTAAAATAGTTTTCCCGTCGGTCAACAGATGTCACAAGCGACGCTACAACGCTAACTGACCTGTCCATGTCGCGGAATTGGCAACGCTGTATCTTCGGTGACGTGAATGACGCTGATTTGCGTTCGGCTAGAGCGCTGGGCGCGAAATGCATTCGTCACACTGCTGACTGTAGCTCATGATCGGCTGTGGTTTTTCCCGAGTTTTCAATCTAAGAATGTAGATTAGCTCCTGTAATTCTACAAACCAAGTTTATTTCTCGCAATCATATGCGAAATGAAATAAATGAAAAGTAACACACAAACACTTCTCGCGAGTTACTGTTTAAGTGCAGACTGTATTGCAGTCGCAAGGGTTTTACACTCGCCTTCCATGCCGTCTGTTTCCTCTTTGCTATACAGCTCTTCTGATATGGATTATGGTGGTAAAAAAGATCTCCACGTGCAGGTTAACACTAGAAAGTTTTCAAAATCCGCACTCGGTTAAGATGCGAATTAAGGCTGGACATATTTCAGTGACAGTCATTTCAAATTTAAATTCTTTTACTTTGCATGCAACTTATCTTAAATGATATAAGAGTGGCACAAAACGATGAATTTTGGATTGTTGTTGAAAGGGGGCTGCAAACGCGGTAATATACAAGTGAAAGCGTGTTTTTCGAGCATATTTTGGCGGTGTCAACTTTGAAGAGCCACAGACGGCAAACCATAATTATGTTAAAAATTTACTTTGTACAGTTTAAAGATAACCCACAAATATTCGCAACAGACGTACGCCTTTACCTGCAACACAGTTATTACTGGGGATATCCACACTCGCGCAGACCTGTTACTATAAGTAGTGTTGCTTTCGAGTGAAATCTGTGTGAGGATTATTAGCGCACAGATAAAAAAAATTAAAATAGGCAGCGTCTATAGTTTGCATGTTATGCTCGTTCTCTTCCATTCTCCTCCCTTCATTCCAGTATAAACGCTTGTTCACAAGTATAAACGAATGGCAGTGAACATTAGCGAATTACTTATGAACACTCGTTTGCAGCAGTGTAAACGAGGTTTTACACTCGTTCACTTCGTTCGCTCTAGTATATACTAGGATTTAGAGGGACCGATGATCTAGCAATTATTCATTTATTTCACTGTTGCGATTTCAGCTCTAGAGCCATTTTCAAGTACCAAGGGAAAGGTCTTGTAAGGTAATGCTTCTTAAATTGTTTACCAAATGTTACCACACTATGCTTTGCATTTTGTTATCCATATGTTATATTGGTTTCAGTTTTTACATTGCACATAAAAATGCCTCTACACCCAAAATTACGATAGTGAAGTGAATAAACAGTTTAAAAACAAATCGCAGCAAAGATTTCATTTAAAAATTATGTGATATGATTCTTGTACAGGAAGGGCTGCCACGTCATATCGAATATAACATCGCCAACATTTAAAGAGGATCGAATGCTTATGGCTCTTTATTAATTCTTACTCGTAACTAATTTATTGATTTACCTGAATTTAAAATCCACTCGCGTAACCTTTCTTTATCTTTGACGGGAAATCTGAACATTTTTAGTTCAGGATTTGTTCGTCTGTTCCTTCCACAGTTGTCATACCGAGGACCTACGAGTATATAGACTCAATCCACTACCACCGGTATGTCAGAAACAGCTGTACTTCACAGACGCCAAATAGTGGAAAGCTGCACGCGTTCGGCCGATGTTGCCACATATTCCACAGAACGGAGTGCCATCTAGTGGTTGATTCCAGAAATAAGGGTGTGACGCTGTTGCCGCCTGGTGGCCGTTCCCTGACAAGGGTTGCCTGCTAGACCAAGCGATTGGGCAATCTGTTTCTTACGTGATTTGGGGTCGTACGTCCCATACTGATTTCTGCGGTTATTTCACGCAGTGTTGCTTGTCTGTTAGCACTGACACCTCTAAGCAAATGCTGTTGCTCTAAGTCGTTACGTGAAAGCCATCGGCCACAGCGTTGTCCGTCCGTGGTGAGAGGTGATGCCTGAAATTTGGTATTCTCGGTGCACGCTTGACACTGTGTATCTCGGAATATTGAGTTCCATAACAATTTCCGAAATGGAATGCCCCAAGCGTCTAGCTCAACTACCATTCCGCGTTCGAAATCTGTTAAATCCCATCGTGCGGCCATAAGCACGTCGGAAACCTTTCCTCATTAATCATCTGAGCAGAAATGACAGCTCCGCAAATTCACTGCCCTTTTGTACCTCGTGTATGCGATACTACCGCCATCTGTATACATGAATATCGCTGTCCCATGACTTTTGTCACCTCATTGTATCATCTTTAAATCTACAGATTAACTTCTAAATTCTTTTACATACAAAGCCATTAATCGTCATTCTGCCCCTTTGCTATGGTTTTGAATTAATTAATGATATTTAAAAACGTCTCTGTTGTATTTAGCCTAAAGCAGGAATCCGATTGAAAGCGCCCTGTTTGTAACCGCTTCCGAATACGAGCTGTATTCAAAAAGTAACGGGAATTTTTGTTTTTCTTAAAGAGTGTTTATTTATTCACTCGTCAACATCTTTATTCATTCGTCCCCTTCAAAATAATCCCACTCAGATTTAATACACTTGTGTAAGTGATTTTTTTTTCATCTTGGAAGCATTTGTGGAACTCACTTTTCGTCTGGAATTCACCTTTCGTTGCGGTGTTCAGATCCTTGAGCGATTTGTTTTTACCTTAAGTCGATCTTCTACCTACTGTTTTATACCACTCGTAAACTCCTGTCCTCGCAGTAGATTCGCCAAAAGCCACACTCAACATTTCGAATGTCTTGATGAACTTTATTCAATTTTCAACCAAAATTTTATACAAGTTCTTTGATCCATCTTTTTCAAAAGTAAAACAACAAGTTTAACCTTTCCGACTGTCGACAATAAACTAAATAATCAAAACAGCTGAAAATGCAAACGTACGTCAGGAACGTGTGTACCAAGAAGATAAAAGGTTTTTGGAAATCGGATGTATAAAGCCTGCGAAATTAAACAAAACTCTCATTACTTTTTCATCATACCTCGTATGTTTGCGAATCAGAACAACAAATGGTTCAAATGGCTCTGAGCACTATGGGACTTAACTTCTGAGGCCATCAGTCCCCTAGAACTTAGAACTACTTAAACCTAACTAACCTACGGACATCATACACATCCATGCCCGAGGCAGGATTCGAACCTGCGACCGTAGGGGTCGTGCGGTTCCAGACTGAAGCGCCTAGAACCGCTCGGCCACAACGACCGGCCAGAACAACAAGCATGGGATTCTGTTGCGATGGAAAATGTGACTGAGGCGGTAAAGAATGATTAGAGGCCTTCTCTCCAGCAGCAAAGCAATTTAATTTTCCATGTAAACACTGAAAAGATGATTTCTAGAAAAATAAAGAGATGCACTAGGCAGCAAAAAGTTCATAGGAAACTTAAGTAGTGTGTTCAGTAAGGAACAAAAAATCATACTTAAATTTTTTACATAGGAAAGCGATCTAATGGATGTACAGTGAATGACTTACGAAGGTAACATTCCAGTTGGCAGAGCGGAACAAAATACCACATTTTTATACCCAATATCCTATAAGGAAAAGTGGCCAGGCACTGGCCACATTGCCTCCTCAAGTACAGAAAGGTGGATACTATGTAAGTGTATAGAAAAATATTGGTGTGATACCTTATGATATGTAGATTCAAAATGTGTAATTGCCAAACTTCACGCATCTCGTGGTCGTGCGGTAGCGTTCTCGCTTCCCACGCCCGGGTTCGATTCCCGGCGGGGTCAGGGATTTTCTCTGCCTCGTGATGGCTGGGTGTTGTGTGCTGTCCTTAGGTTAAGTTAGGTTTAAGTAGTTCTAAGTTCTAGGGGACTGATGACCATAGATGTTAAGTCCCATAGTGCTCAGAGCCATTTGAACCATTTTTTGGAGCCAAACTTCACTCAATAACCATTGTTTGGTGAAAATTTAGTTGTATTTACTGGATTCTTCTGGTAAACTTAAACGTCTGGTAACTTCGAAATTTGAGTATTTCCACGTTTCCATCTTACGGCTAAATAATGTTTTGCCGAATCATTTGTGTTACAATAATATTTGTCACTTGTGGAATCCACCGAATTGGGAACGAACGCTCACCACCCCACTTGTTGCCCTGGCCTAAAGCATCGAATTCCCCTTCCGTACAAGACATGATTCCACCTTCTTTTCGCAGTTACAGTGGAATAAATCAGGCATTGTGATAGACTGATGACAGAAAGGGAGCATAGCACAACTCTACTAAATAAGAATCGAGTACATACCCAATTATGTAACTGTATTTTAGTATAAGATCTACAAACGTATTAGTTATGAACCTCAGACGGTTAAACAAGATAAAAGAAGGCCACTGAAATAGCGACGAAAGTGCCTGGATACTAGATAGTTATTACTGGACTGGGAGACAACACTCGATCGCTCAAGAAAAACAAAAAACGCCGTAAATCAGAGGACCATAAAAAATGAAGAAATGGAATACATATTTGAGGGCGAGCTAGAGAGATACTGCCTAATGATGGCACGTGGCAGTAGAACGTGCCACATTACCTTAACAGCAGCGTAGAGGGTGAGATCATAATTATGAGTTGTCATCTTAATTGCGGTTGATAGGTAATGCGCTCATCAACTGTTTCTCCGACTAACCGGCAATCTTGTACCGACCTTTTAGTGTGTGTAGGACTCAGTTGAACTGTCAACAAGGCGCGTAAACGCTTGGAACCATGTGACTCACTGTACCAGCCACGGACGGCAAAACAACTCGGGTTCCAGTAAAGGCATTTGAAGTCTGCTTGCTTAGCCTTCAGATGCTGTGACTCCGTCGGAATTCGTGACTCCTGTGCATTTTAATGTATTTTTGCAATTCAGACAACAGCATTCTTGTTATGAATAATTTTTTTACATTGAAATAGATGGTGACTCCAATATCTTCTCCTCCTCCCTCTCCCTTGCTTCACTGCCACCACACACATACAACACTCAACATCCAGAGCTGACTTTTTATCGTCTAGCTAAGCTTAATTTTGTCCATAATATCGCCGTTATCGACGGGAACTTCGGTTATTAACATTCCTTCCTTCCGAGTGTGTGTGTAGAAAGCCTACACCGCCAAGGTGTGTCACAACTTGATGCTACCCATCCAGTTAACGCAAGTTGGGCGTTTTGCTTGGCAGCTGTCTGAACTTTGCCTCATGGAAGTAATCTTGATGAGCGCATGTAGAGTGTAGTGTCGTATTCGCTTTAATGATTGTCGTAATTAGGGAAGGGAAAGGCAGAAACATCAACTATACTTCTAATAGCATCACAGGAGAGCCAACGAAAATAGCGCTTCAGTCCGACAGACAGTAGTGTCACATGTTACTTCGTGAGAGTCTGTATAGGCGTTTGGAATTTTACCTACGACTCTGATGCAGTCTGATGATACGGAATTTTACGTTACCACCTCCCCGTTGGCAAAATCGTGTATGGCTGCCCGTGTGTCTAGCGCCGACGCATAAATGTCCCCTGAAGGCCATAGTGCAAAGTTACGAAGGGGACTTTAAATTTATCCGGATCTTTACTCAACCACTGCCTCTTTATATCTGTGCTGGTCACGTAGAAATGCTGAAAAGTAATGCTCCCTAATGTTTTATTGTGTTCTTAATATCCGGTATGGTATTACATGTAATGCATATTGCGCGGTCGACTTTCCCGCTTTGCTGACCCAAGCTGCAGCCCTCTACCGCTAGAGGGCTCCCAATTGTAACGTGTAACATGGCGGTTTGTGAAATAACTAGTCGGTGCCGGAGAAATAGCATGATGTAATACCTCAGAAAACCGAAGCACGAATTCGAAGAGTTCGTCCGCGCATGGGTCACCCTCTTTTTCAGCATTACAACGCCAGACCACAAAGGAGCGCTGCGTAGTCTACATCAATCCGACGCCTTGGATTCACTGTCATTGATCATCCTCCATTCAGTACCGACTTGGTCACATCCGATTTTTATCGATTTCCAAAACTAAAGCCTAGTTTACACGACACTAGGTTGCAGGCACTGCGCTACCGTCCACTGCGCATGCCCAACTTGCTGGTGAAATTAAACACTTTTCGGCGTGTTCCACCTTTGTCGACACTAGTTGCATGGGTTTTGAGGTTATGTGTGTTCGTAGAGTGTAGACAAACTGAAATACGACGTGGGGAACGGAGAATAATGTTCGCTTTTTGGATATCTGTGCTTTGCATAGGTGTTTTTGGGATCTCCTGAGACCTTCACGTGCTATGTGCGCATAGATAGTTTGACAATATCCGAGCTGCAGGGCAAAATTTATTGAATTAGAAGCACATATACAACTGAATTAAGAGAAATACAAGCAAAATGTAATTCTAGCTGTGGTAATGCTCTTGTCTACAAGATTAAAATCCCATCTTTAGAATTGGCCAACTTTGTTAAGGAGTATTGTTGACATGAGGGAAGTCTACACAAATCAAGAAGCTGCATTCTTTATTCAGTACTCGTCTATTTAAAACGTCGCAGCAGTGCTCCCCATTCACATATGTTTGAATTTTGAAATACTGCCACTGTACAGATCTATCTTCAAGAGAGTAGTTTGCAAACCATTTTCTACTTAATGCGGTCTGCTTCGAATAATTACTGCTGTTAATGTTAATAATTATTACTGTTAATGTTAATATTTATCGGTGTTAATGAAAAAGCGCCATCACCACTAAAACCGCGTCTTATAGCATGCCGAGTGTTCTCGATTGTAATGAACGCAATGTGATATGTAATTTCAGTTCTGGCGACAGTGCGTCATGCGTTACGTATCGCATAATTAACTCTATTTAGAAGAAACGTGAACAGTTCTGGTGACATTCTAAGATAATTGAAAGAACTTATTGGGTCTTTCATTATAAATTATTTCAGCAAGGATGCTGAGCAACCGTGCTGACGTCTTTTCTTCATCCAATCACGAATCGAAACACTCTTCTTATTTTTTTTTCTTATGCAGCATTCCACGCAACAAGCTTTAACTCCATCACAACTCGTGCGACGTGCAGCTGCCAAAACATTTCAAACACTACTCAGGGACGCACAAAATGACGAAACAGAAGTTATACTGATTTCACCGTGTCTACAGCCAAATATGAAACCATTTGCGTGCAACTCATTCTACGCAACGAGTGGTGCAACCCAATGTCGTCGTGTAAACTAGGCTTTAAATAACCCCTTCGAGGACTTCATTTTGATAGTGATGAAGCGGTGCAGACAGAGGTGAGTTTGTGTCCCTATCAACAAAGTCAAACATTCTATAGTGATATCATCGACAAACTGGTCTCTCGTTGGGTTGGTTGGTTGGTAGTCTTGGGAGAAGGGACCATACAGCGAGGTCATGGGTCCCATTGGATTATGGAAGGATGAGGAAGGAAGTCGGCCGTGCCCTTTCTAAAGAATCATCCCGGTATTTACCTGAAGCGATTTAGGGAAATTACGGAAAACCTAAATCAGGATGGCCGGACGCGGGTTTGAACTGTCGTCCTCTCGAATGCGAGTCCAGTGTGCCTCTCGGTGGGAGAAATGTGTTCGTAACCAGGCTGACTGTGTTGACAAATAAATGTGTCGAAACGAAGAATAAATATGTAGAATGTTAATAAAGTTTCAAAAAGCATTAAGAGCTTTCACATAAAAAAAATCGATGGTATTACTTTTCAGCACGCCTTCGTACTATGAATACATGGAGACAAACAAATGAGAAATAAACTTTGATGATAGTTGTGTTACATCACACATAACCTGTCTGTAGCTTACTGTTTTGGAGATCTACGTTCAGTTTCCAATCGAAAATAAAATTTTGAACTCGTCACAGACTTTCGAGATTTTATTTTCTTGTTCAGAGATGTTGTAAATGATATTATGTGTAGAAAGAAAGCCGGCCGGGGTGGCCGAGTGGTTCCATGCGCTACAGTCTGGAACCGCGCGACCACTAGGGTCGCAGGTTTGAATCCTGTCTCGGGCGTGGATGCGTGTGATGTCCTTAGGTTAGTTAGGTTTAAGTAGTTCTGAGTTCTAGAGGACTGATGACCTCAGAAGTTAAGTCCCATAGTGCTCAGAGTTTTTTTTTTTTTTTTAGATGGAAATGGGAAAGCTCTCTTTTCTACGTGTTCAGCTCCTTGAATCCTCGGCACCGTTTTAGTGTTTTAGGATATTTTCTGCACATCCTTCAGAATTGGTATTGAAATTAACGCAGCTGTTTCAAACGTGCCAGTTTTCTAAAGCGAAATATGCCACATATACTAGATGGGAAACGTTGCGAACGCTGATGACGTAGGGGAGTTCGTCTCAATAGATCGTTAATGAGCGCTGACAAACCATGACAGAAAACACATCCGTGTTTACGACCACGTTTACGTTCATGACCCGTATGAAGACTTCCCAAGGAGTAGAAGCTGGAACGATCGAGGTGGCGCAGTGGTTAGCATACTGAACTCATATTCGAGAGGATGACAGTTCAAACCCGCATCCGGCCATCCTGATTTAGGTTTTCCGTAATTTCCGTAAATAGCTTCAGGCAAATGCCGGGATGGTTCCTTTGAAAGGGCATGGCCGACTTCCTTCCTCATCCTGCCCTAATCCAATGGGACCAATGACCTCGCTGTATGGTCCCTTCTCCCAAAACTACCAACCATCCAACCCAACGAGAGACCAGTTTGTTGATGCCATCACTATAGAATGTTTGACTTTGTTGATAGGGTCACACACTCATCTCTATTTGCACGGCTTCATCACTATCAAAATGAAGTCCTCGAAAGGGTTGTCAAAGTTTTGGAAATAGATGAAAATCGGATGGGACCAAGTCGGCACTGAATGGAGAATGATCAATGACAGTGAATGAACCCAAGGCGTCGGATTGTTGTAGGTGACGGAGCTCTCGTGTGTGGTATGGCGTTGTCGTGCTGAAGAAGACGGTGATCTATGTGTGGACGAACTCTTCGAATTTGTGATTTCGGTTTTTTTTTCTATTTCTCCGGCACCGACTAGTTAAGTTACAAACCGCCATGTCACACGTTACAATTGGGAGCCCCTCTAGCGGCAGAGGGCTGGAGAATCAGTTAGTAGATATAGATTGTGGAATGATTCCACTACCTTCATCTCGCATAGAACTCATGATATTGAGATATGAATCATCTTGGTTCGTACCGAGAATTACAGATAGTTATTTTTCTCCTGACTGCACATGTAGAATAGTACAAGAAATGCATGACTAATATTGGTTCACATGACTAATGTATGTTTGAAGTGTCGTCTTTCATTAACTGTACCGCTGCTAGCGGACTTAAGGTTGTATATTCTTAGATGCAGACTTGGACAGTTTTCGGAGGGCCTCTCCCTATACGGCAGACAGACATGTATGCAAGTTATTAATTATTGGATCTAATTTCACAGCAACGGTAGAGATACTTTCAGTTAAGCCAGGGATCGCGCTCAGCTATACACCAGAACCAATTTCTACTCCACTACAGCTAGCTGCCGCACCAGTGTTAAGCACTACGCAGTGAGAAGGGCGTGACATTTCTACAATAACTAACAAGCTGACATGCAAATGTAAGCACTATTCAGTGCGGTCTTTCAACAGCAATAAACGAAAAACAAAATCCAGATTCGCAACAGTTTAAGCACCTGTGTACATTTTCAGCGTCTGACGACCACTTGAGAGTGCAACTCAACGTCACGGTCCTTAAATACAACTGGTAACCGACACTCCCAGCGTCATCTGCCCACTGACTAGCCTCTACAAACGTATAGCGCTCTGGCGATATTTTTTTTCTAGTCGACCTACCACTGTCTCGTGTTCTTCGTAGGCAACCCTATACATCTGACTCTAGGAATCCATTCCCTCTCTCTCCCCCCCCCCCCTTCCCCATCATTCTGATAAATGGCAAATAACATAATTCTTGTTCGTACCAGTTCGTTCCAATCTCTGCTCTATGGTACCGATGTCATTGTTTTGGAGGCTCCCCTTGCCGACTGTGTTTGCAAGTTATTTCTGCTCGCTGTATACAAATTGTTATCAACATAATGAACCAGCTTACGTTCCGAAATAGAGAATTTTCATGAAATGGCAACACTGATGATTCAATAGTTTTGTGCACCCATATTTCAACAAATCGTAACAATAGGGCTGATCCACAATGACCATATTGGCCATGCGTCTTCGCGTACTCGTCCCTGTGATATTCATTTGTACACTGGAAACCACGAAAGTTTTTTAGACAATCTTTTTTTCTTTTTTCATAAATAATTTCCACTATGTTCAGCGCTGTTCACCATTGATTAAACTTTTTTTCCAATGGCTTACAGAGACCCAGCGTGGGCAATTTAAGGGCGACCGCAGAGTTTGCATATCCGGTACAACTGTCGCAAACTTATTAGCAGCTGCCGTATCTTGTATCATGATAGCACAGAAATATCATGGGAATATTTCATGCCCCTAATGCGACAGCGCAAGAAAATTAAACTCAGAGGAAGGCACAAGAGGGCGTTAAAAGGAGTTGTTACATCTAGTAAGATGAATTTAATTTCTAGTGTGAATTTAATTTCTAGCGTGTGTTTAGAATAAAACTCAGTGACGATATGAATTAAAAGGATAACAACCTATTAGCACCAAAGCTAGCCCGTTGTTCCCAGCTGCTCGTTAAAAGATATGTCCATATTTTCTGTAACGAGTGCTACTGTTGCATTGGTGACATCGCATCGGAAATTAACCATTTCGCAATTAAGCATACGCAATCATAATGAGGTTTGCCGATGACATTGTAATTCTGTCAGAGACAGCAAAGGACTTGGAAGATCAGTTGAACGGAATGGACAGTGTCGTGAAAGGCGGGTATAAGATGAACATCAACTAAAGCAAAACGAGAATAATGGAATGTAGTCGAATTAAATCGGGTGATGCTGCGGGAATTAGATTAGGAAATGAGACGCTTAAAGTAGTAAAGGAGTTTTGCTATTTGGGGAGCAAAATAACTGATGATGGTCGAAGTAGAGAGGATATAAAATGTAGACTGGCAATGGCAAGGAAAGCGTTTCTGAAGAAGAGAAATTTGTTAACATCGAGTATTGATTTAAGTGTCAGGAAGTCATTTCTGAAAGTATTTGTATGGAGTGTAGCCATGTATGGAAGTGAAACATGGACGATAAATAGTTTAGACAAGAAGAGAATAAAAGCTTTCGAAATGTGGTGCCACAGAAGAATGCTGAAGATTAGATGGGTAGATCACATAACTAATGAGGAGGTATTGAATAGAATTGGGGAGAAGAGGAGTTTGTGGCACAACTGGACAAGATGGGGCCGGTTGGTAGGACATGTTCTGAGGCATCAAGGGATCACAAATTTAGCATTGGAGGGCAGCGTGGAGGGTAAAAATCGTAGAGGGAGACCAAAAGATGAATACACTAAGCAGACTCAGAAGGATGTAGGCTGCAGTAGGTACTGGGAGATGAAGGCGCTTGCACAGGATAGAGTAGCATGGAGAGCTGCATCAAACCAGTCTCAGGACTGAAGACAACAACAACAACAACAATCGTAATGGCAAGATTATGAACTGAACTGCCCATCCGAATTCGTGCTGTCTTGATTGTGCGTACCTATTCACTCAACAGAATGACGGCATGGCAAATGTTTCTCTCTCTCTCTCTCTCTCTCTCTCTCTCTCTCTCTCTCTCTCTCTCTAAGGCGTATGTTTCTGGCATTGTATCATGTTGATGACCCTTTTCGTGTTCACTTTCTGAGAAAGATAAATGCTTTCAACCTGGAGATTAAATTGAGCACCACAGTGCTTTACTACCACAGTTCATGCTGGCTATAATATTGTGTTGCCTTCCTCTTTTCGTTTACCCAATCTGTCACGCCTGGATGTAATCCAGATAATAGTGCACCGTCTTGTGAAGGCGTCTGTCTGAAGAAGAGTCAAATTTGAATCGAACTGCGAAGTTATAGATTACTATTTTATATTACGGTGTGCTTTAATATGGTCTGATTTAATAATTTACATTTCTGTATTAGTGCTTGAAGTTAATTGTGATTTTAAAGGAAAGGAATGATGTACAACTTACTGTCCTTTGAAACATTGCGCTCTTCTACAGACTGCTTCATTTTTTAGCAGTGGGGATTGCTTTATGATGTGTTGGTCAGAAATGTCCCCGACCCTCCACGCGCATGTATTTTTAGCACTAACTAGCATTAACACACTCCTGCTTTCCTGACTGGAATTGAAGAGACATATAACTAGACATGCATAGGAACGCTGAAAAGATGTATGCATGCAGATATATGGCGGACGAAATTCGGTTTCGCTGCATTCTATCCGTTCTGGCTCATTCATTAACCCACAGTTTTAGCACTTTCACCTTGGTAGATCCCAGAAGTTCGTGACGCGTCAGATAAATATCACTTCCAGAAACAGCGTGAACGACGAGCATGACGCAAGTGCTATAATATTTGGTGATACCAGCATCCCACTGATAAACGTTATCTGCCACGTGGAAGTGCCGTAGCGGAAGTATTGAACAGCACAAATACGGGAATGGCACTGCCCCTCCATTCTTCCTCGAATACATAATTAAAGACGAATGTTGTTTTTTCATTTTTGTGGCTTCCGTAACTTATGTGTCTGGTAGTTGTGACAATTTTTATCACGTGGTAAGGGTAAATAAGTGATTCGACGACAAAGTGAAAGTATGTGAAAATAGTGAAAACCATTTTCAGGCGCAGCGAGCGAAAAATTTGCATCTGTGAACTGATACTCTTCTGTAGCAAAAGATCGTTTCGACCTTAGATGTGTTCATAACTTTTTTATCCCAACGGTGATGGTGTTTAGAAGTAGAGTATTTACACAAAAAAATAGTTCTCGAATAAGCCTACGCTTATTTACGACGGACTCTAGTAATATTTCATTTGCTTCGTTAAGGGTTGCTGTGGGATACGGTGTAACTAGGATTCTCAGAGGTACAAGTGAGTTCCCAAGGTTTGATAACTGATTAAAAAAAATTGGGACCGCTGGAGTAGAGATGTCTTGTAATTTTTTTGCGTTCACTGAGCAAAGGTAAATATGTCCACCAACAATCCGAACGTTGTTTTTAACCTAATAGTACTCCACCTTCGAACTTAGTTATCCAGCCAGTAATAGGGCGGAGTTACAAGCTTAGCTTGAACTCCGAAGCATTGTGCACAGTGGCATTTTCCACATTAACATGCGATCGCCATAGGCGGTACAGTAGCCTCTAAGCTACATTATTTTCTTGCAATTTGCACGTTGCAAGATTAATTTTTGTTTTTTCGCGTTTGCACTGAATGATGTGGTACAACGGTGAAACGGAAGCCTCGTGGCAGGAATGTATATAAGTTGCCGTCGGGCCCTCTAATTTCTATATTTTACGGAGGTGGAGGGGATAGTTGCAAGGTCTTGCACGATGACTCATTTTTCTGTTGTCAGAACTGAGCTAGTGTTTTGTTTCTAGTTGCGAAGAGATCAGTTGTATAATAAACCCAAAAAAAAAAATCTGCTATGGTTCATGTCCGGACTTGAGGCGTGTTTCGGACTTACCCACTAAACGTAAAGTGGTAGTGTGTAGTAACTCGTCCTGCACTGAATCCAGATTATCTGCTTTGCAAATTGTATTTAAAGAAAGAAGATTTTGAAATAATTCCGGACATTTTTAAATCGTAATTCTGTATTTAAAAAAAGTTATTCTGTTGTGATAACGTCGTAATAATAATTTGTGTGTTACTCGGTGGCAAATGGTGTTCCACATTGACCTACACACGTTTATTACTTGTGAACAATTTAATTGTCGAGCAGTTGTCTCTCTGGCGAGTGGAATAATTGATAGTTTCAGCTCCTGTCTCTCTGGCGAGTCGAATAATTGATGGTGAAAGTGTCAGAACTGGAATGTTGTCTCGCCCGCATCTCGTGGTCGAGCGCTAGCGTTCTCGCTTCCCACGCCCGGGTTCCCGGGTTCGATTCCCGGCGGGGTCAGGGATTTTCTCTGCCTCGTGATGGCTGGGTGTTGTGTGATGTCCTTAAGTTAGTTAGGTTTAAGTAGTTCTAAGTTCTAGGGGACTGATGACCATAGATGTTAAGTCCCATAGTGCTCAGAGCCATTTTTTTTGGAATGTTGTCAGATCTTGTACTGGCCATCACATCAGCGTGACAGTCTAGGTTTAAGTAGTTCTAAGTTCTAGGGGACTGATGACCATAGATGTTAAGTCCCATAGTGCTCAGAGCCATTTTTTTTGGAATGTTGTCAGACCTTGTACTGGCCATCACATCAGCGTGACAGTCGAACAAGATGGACCAGACGTGCGATGTCAATGTTTTGAGTGCAGCCAGATCATGTATCCCCAGATGCTTGGGTCACTACTCGTCTGTGGTCTAGTAGGCACTGAAATATTCGCGAGCGCTGTCAGAGTCAAGAACCATTAACAACAACTTGCAGATGGGACGGGTCGGCGTTGGCTTTCGTGGATAGTCTCATAGGATAGTTGGGTCCAAGTGTTGAAAATCATTCTTGAGTTCAGTGATTGGTAATGTAAACCAGTGAACAGCCATACCATCCAGAACCATCTACACATTCTTGAGTGCAGAAGCCACCACCTCACGAGTGTACATTTACTCTCTGCGTATCAGAGAGCACAGTGATTAGCGACGCGTGGGGGGGAAATGAAGTACGGCACCGAATTAAAATTTTGACATATTCGTCCGTCGGCAATGATCGAGAGTGTTGATCTATAGATGACTGACATACTCTGGTGCTCAAACTAACCTCCTCGTTGTTTAAAGCTTTATTTTACGTACATAACAAGGTGAGATCGTCTTGAAGCTTTCAGATTTGGCAAAAGACACCTGTGTGGCCAGCGACTTCTAAGTCGACAGTGACAAAAAATTTAATAATAATAATAATAGAATAGATCAGATTTACTTTCATTCCAATTGATCCGTAGTGAGGAGGTCCTCCAGGATGTAGAACATGTCAGAAAAACAAGAATACATGACATATTTACAACTCAAACAAATAAGCTAATGTACCATTCCACAGGTCCCAAGTGGCATGGTCGTCATTTTTTAATGAACGCTATATGAAAGAATCATTTTACAAACACTAATGCACTGAATTTAAAATAAAAAAGTTTTTTATTTGTTTATAAGGTACTAAACGTGTAATACAATTACTAAATACTTATTTACAATGAACACATTACTGCACTGAACTGGTGCAGAAGTTAGATTGTACCTACACACACACACACACACACACACACACACACACACACACGCGCGCGCGCGCTCTTACAATCAACACATTACTGCACTGAAATTGTGCAGAAGTTATATATATATATATATATATATATATATATATATATATATACATACAAATCAGTTGGTTCTACTGAGAAATTCATCAATGGAGTAGGAGGAGTTGGCCACCAATAAATCCTTTAGGCTTCTCTTAAACTGAATTTCATTGGTTGTTAGGCTTTTTATGGCTGCTGGCAAGTTATTGAAAATGTGTGTTCCTGAATAATGCACACCTTTTTGTACAAGGCTAAGTGACTTTAAATCCTTGTGAAGATTATTCTTATTAGATACCGAAGTTTGGTTTGAACATCACCCTGTTTTATTAGGCTTGGTCCTGTTGGAGGCCTTCCTCCAACGTGAGAACTTATTCACGGAACCAGCTATAGCTAGACCTACAGTTTAACGTGGACTTCGAACCACAGTGCAGCTCGACGAATTTCACATTAACGAACACTGCCAGAGGAGAATGAAATAAATGACACAATAATTCTAGAACCGACCGGAGAGCCTGTAACTTTCAAAATTTGTTACCCAGTTTTTATGAAGGGTGACTATATATACTCCCATCAGGTTTTAGCACATGGCTATTTATGGGGAACAGTTCGCTTTGAGCCAGGAATAGAAAAGTTGCGTTAGGCACGTCTTGCGCTATACAAGATCTTTGTCAAATATCTTTTATAAAAGTAATTAACGACGTTCTGGGTACTTTCATCTTTTATAAAAGTCAGACCATGGTCATAGTTTTTATAAAAGATTTATCAGTGAACTTACACCGGCCTTAGCTTTGGATCTTTTCGAGGGTGGTGGTAAGCACGCTTGACTATTGCTGAATTCGGTGGTCCATTGCCAGCCCTGGGCACGACAGGGCTGCGCAGACGTAGCGGCGGCTGCTGCTCCTGCTGACCTTGGGAGGTCGACGCTCGGCTGGCAGCAGGCAGAGTGGGTGTCGACCGTTGATGCTACACGCCCTGCCCTGCCAGCGGCCTCGCCGGCTCTCCTCAGGCCGTTCTCTACAGGGCGCAAGGCCCTGGCCCAGTGCACGAACCATTTGCTGGTCTTCGTATCCCGCCAACTAGATCTGTAATTAATACAGTTAAGTTGCTCTGTCTTCCGCCGCGTTCTTAAAAACACCATCGTAACATAGTGGCAGCCTCTGAAAAATTTAAGAAGCGTTTTCAAATTCAGATGTCATAATTTTCGCAAAACGCGGAATCATCTGGGTCATTGTTTTGAAGTAACTTCTTTTATTGTTCAAAATCTTTGTTACAAAAACGGGCTGACCAGAAATTTTTAATTTCTGCAAGCACGCATAAACGTAAATCCTTCTGACAGTGGAATTACAAAAATCAGCAATCACACGAAGAGTAGAAGGCAGAAAGTGAAACACTCATAGCATACTTCATCACTATGTGATACACGGAACTACAAAAGTTAGGAACCTAATCCCAGGACACTGGCCCAAATCGGGCGTTGAAAATGTCTTTCATCATCATAGTTCAAATGGTTCAAATGGCTCTGAGCACTATGGGACTTAACATCTATGGTCATCAGTCCCCTAGAACTTAGAACTACTTAAACCCGACTAACCTAAGGACATCACACAACACCCAGTCATCACGAGGCAGAGAAAATCCCTGACCCCGCCGGGAATCGAACCCGGGAACCCGGGCGTGGGAAGCGAGAACGCTACCTCACGACCACGAGCTGCGGACTCATCATCATAGCTCAAACTGGCACTAGAGAGTATTACTGATTTCTATGAAGAGTACATAAAAATAAACAAATAAAAATTAAAAAAAAAATAATTTTTGTGAGTAGATTTGAGTTTGTCCGTTTTTCCCTCTCATCGTATTGTTGGTGTTATCGGGGGCTCTTAATTTATAGCCCTGTACATTTAACATATAAAAGCCTTTCGCCACATTATTTGAACTATTTCTGATAACTGTTGTACAACGAGACAAACACCTAGCACCCAGCCAACCACTTCCTCTTTATTTTAATACGTCACTACCTGCATGTAATCCCATAGGAAAAAAATGAATAGGGGTGAGATGTGCAGTAGCGTTGGTAATGTGACAGGACCTATCTTTCCAATTCAATGGGGAGGGTATCTGTTGTTCAGGTACTTACGTTGTCAGCTTTCGTCTCGTCAGTCGAACCGGACGTGTTTGTGTGTGTACGTGTGCGTTCTTATTTGTGCCACTCGTACTGTTATTTTGGACAAGATCTCTCACTTCCGACCCTAAAAGATCGACATCTGCACCTGTTCTTCCCAAGCCACCATACTGCGTGTACAATGGGTAACAGCCATCTCTTCTCCCTCCCCACCTCGCCTTTTCTCCATCCGGAGCCGCTATTCCATTCGTCTTGGATGGTACGCGATGTAAAATTGTCGGTACTGCCCAGGATTCGATTGAATCTATCAAATTTTATCACCGTGGTTAATATTCGTGTAGGAATAAGACGGAAATCGAAGTAATATGTCGATAACTTGATGCGGTCATTGCCGGCCAGTGTGGCCGTGCGGTTCTAGGCGCTTCAGTCTGGAACCGCGTGACCGCTACGGTCGCAGGTTCGAATCCAGCCTCGGGCATGGATGTGTGTGATGTCCTTAGGTTAGTTAGGTTTAAGTAGTTCTAAGTTCTAGGGGACTGATGACCTAAGATGTTAAGTCCCATAGTGCTCAGAGCCATTTGAACCATTTGAGGCGGTCATTCTGAAATTTATGGAACCGTCTACACGGCGGGAAAATTTTGAATATCACATATTTCATGACTGCTGTTGTTACGGAAGCGTTCAGAATTTTTCCAGTAAAGTTCTCCATGGTACAGTCCTTGGCTCATCACGCAGAACGGCCGTTAGATGCTATACATTTTCCACGTAGTAATTAAATCTCGAGAAATATAATTAATTACATCTTCCGGAGAAGAACGACGACGTAACGTCTACACCTATTAATGGTGTTTCTCGAGATTTGATAATTACATGAAAAATGTATAGCACCCACCGTCCGTTCTGCGTGATGAGACAGGGACGAGAGTGACAAGATTCAAAGAAGAGCTGTGTGAGTTCGTTTGTTTATCGCGAGAGCGTCACAGAAATGTTCTCTCTCTCTCTCTCTCTCTCTCTCTCTCTCTCTCTCTCTCACACACACACACACACACACACACACACACACACACACACTACTGAATTGGAGAGTTTGCCAGCGCCACACGTTTGTGATTGTACACAAACATGGTCATGGTTTAGTAGGGAGCCCCGTGTCGTCTTGCGTGAGTAAAACGACATGTAGGTGACACGAAGAATGCACGACGAAGACACGGGAGGTTGGCGCCGCTACGGATGTCGGCAACTGCGCTCCGCGTGGTATTAATACCGCGCAGATCTGTGCCAGCCATCGCCCTGGGTGCAAAGAGAGTGGGGCAGGGTCATCCCTGGCTGTACTCTCTTTGGGCTCCTCGGGAGGGAAAATCTGAAATAGCGAATTTCTTTTTGCGCTTTCCGCCTCCAAAGGGAGGTACAGTCCAGTAGGAATGCTTCGCTAAAAGAGCTTTGTACCACCGTCGTTTCCAGATTGCCCTTTCAATTAGCAACAGAATGCGTTGCGAATATGTTGTAAGGGTCCGGATGTAGAGCCCACTGCTGCCATATCTTTCGACTTTCACGGACGTCCTTCATTCGCGCTGCTACTCCGTCTTTTCAAATGGTTCGAATGGCTCTGAGCACTATGGGACTTAACATCTGTGGTCATCAGTCCCCTAGAACTTAGAACTACTTAAACCTAACTAACCTAAGGACATCACACACATCCATGCCCAAGGCAGGATTCCAACCTGCGACCGTAGCAGTCCCGCGGTTCCCGACTGCGCGCCTAGAACTCCGTCTTTTCACACTACGAAATGAATCCACATAAAGATAATGCATCGCACATAAGGAAGTTAGGTGTGTGTGTGAAAGAAGGAATAACAACCAATGCTGCGCCATTGTTCTTGAAAAATAGAGTATTCTTTGATAACTTGTATCACTATTGAATATTTTGATTCTGTAGGCAAAATCGAGCTTTCAATAAGAAGCAGGCTCAAACGTCAGAGTACATAGCATCTTTTGAAGTAGGTTACCAGACCGTTAGTATAAGAGCGACGAGAGCAGAAGATACCAAGTTTTATTCTCTCATCTGTGCGCCACCTTCCTTGAAAAAAGTTACGTTTAATACAGATTCTCTCTCTCTCTCTCTCTCTCTCTCTCTCTCTCTCTCTCTCTCTCTCTCTCTCCCCCCCCCCCCTCTCCCCCTCTCTGCCCCTCCCCACCTCCCCACCCTGCCCCCTTTCTTTCCGTGTTTTGAAGTTGTTGTTGTTGTTGTTGTTGTTGTGGTCTTCAGTCCTGAGACTGGTTTGATGCAGCTCTCCATGCTACTCTGTCCTGTGCAAGCTTCTTCATCTCCCAGTACTTACTGCAACCTACAGCCTTCTGAATCCGCTTAGTGTATTCATCTCTTGGTCTCCCTCTACGATTTTTACCCTCCACACTGCCCTCCAGTGCTAAATTTGTGATCCCCTGATGCCTCAGAACATGTCCTACCAACTGGTCCCTTCTTCTTGTCAAGTTGTGCCACAAACTCATCTTCTCCCCAATTCTATGCAGTACCTCCTCATTAGTTATGTGATCTACCCATCTAATCTTCAGCATTCTTCTGTAGCACCACATTTCGAAAGCTTCTATTCTCTTCTTGTCCAAACTATTTATCGTCCATGTTTCACTTCCATACATGGCTACACTCCATACAAATACTTTTAGAAACGACTTCCTGAGACTTAAATCTATACTCGATGTTAACAAATTTCTCTTCTTCAGAAACGCTTTCCTTGCCATTGCCAGTCCACATTTTATATCCTCTCTACTCTGACCATCATCAGTTATTTTGCTCCCCAAATAGCAAAACTCCTTTACTACTTTAAGAGTCTCATTTCCTAATCTAATTCCCTCAGCATCACCCGACTTAATTCGACTACATTCCATTATCCTCGTTTTGCTTTTGTTGATGTTCATCTTATATTGTCCTTTCAAGACACTGTCCATTCCGTTCAACTGCTCTTCCAAGTCCTTTGCTGTCTCTGACAGAATTACAATGTCATCGGCAAGCCTCAAAGTTTTTATTTCTTCTCCATGGGTTTTAATACCTACACAAAATTTTTCTTTTGTTTCTTTCACTGCCCCTAGTGAGTTTTGAAGTATTGGAATTTGTTTCATTCTCGGGGAGTGTAGAGTGATGGCACACGGCAAAGAAGCAGAACGTTTGTACAGGAAGTTCTCAGCATGAGACATCTATTAGCACAAAGATGAAGGGTAATTTTCGGACGCCGTAACAGTAGCCTCACAGGTGCTCAGTTTGAGCTGGGTCATCGGTTAGAACCTACGAATCGTAATTGCTCCGCTGTAGGGTGGTTCACAACTTGACTTGAAGCAACTTAAATAGCGTTTCAGCAGTCCTCTCTGAGATTTTGATTAATAATTTTTTATCAGCTTTCAATGCTTAATTACTGCAGAAGGCGAATTGACATCTTAATTCATTACGTAAAGATATTCTGACACTGTCTGTCTCAGTTACCGGCTCGCGATTTGAAGCGTTAAAGCATTTCTCTGTGGTTGTGTTGGTAATTGTACAAGTGTCTGCGTGTGTGGTATATGGCTGTGGCATTCGTGATCAACGAGGAGAAAAATTACGAAATTTTAAACTTCCTGTTCTAAATCTACGTACGTAGCCTACTCCGCAAGCCACCATACTTACAGACGTTCAAAACTAGACCGTCGTGATACCGAGCAAGATAGTGCAATGGTTAAGGTAATGCACTCGCATTTGAGAAGAGCGGAATCCATTTCTCCAACCGCCTATCTCGCTTTTGATTTTTCGTTGTTTTCAAAGTGACAGGTTCTGTTGGTAAGGCCTAGGCCTGTTTCCTATCCTTTGCTTCTCCAGTTTTCTACGTCCCTTAATCACCTCGACTTTGACGAGACGGTAAACGTAAAAACTTGTGTCCTTCAGATTGGATTGACAAGTTTGTACATCAATTCCATAACTCCTATTTGCTGCGAGCATAACTTACGTACGGATGCACGCGGTCAACTATTCTGCGGCTGCAAACAGAGCTGTACTGATAGTGTTCACGTCTCAGAAATTCATTGCGAAGAAGAACTAACCATTACATGTACTAACTGTGACTTTGACTATTGGAATGTAGGTCTCGTAGTATTCTTGACAGAAACGCGCTGGAATGACAATTGGTTCCGTTTACGGGACAGGTTTATAGAGTGACATTATGTACCATTTTGACATATCCGACCACGACTTGAGATATTTGTAGATTGCAGCTTCGAGTCGGGCAGCAATTCCTACTCAGTGGCCCAGCTGGTAGAGAATGGCACGGGAAAGGCGAAGACCAGGTTACGATTTTCGCTTCGATTCAAAACTAAATTGTCCAGGAATACTCGTACGCGGGCACATTCTGATTTCAAATTTCCTTCTGTATTTGTGAGTATTATAATAAGATAAGTAGGACAGCTACCTCTGTTACTGGGTAATGGGGCGTTTCATTCAGTACCTTAGTTTAAGAAATCGATAAAGCTATTTGATGAGACATTGCCTTTAGTATCAGTGATTTGGCATGGCTGAAGCACTTTCCACGTGTTCTAAGGAGGGCAGAATGAAAACATTTTATAAACTTGCTGAATACTGAAGACCAAAAAATTTTAAGCGCAATGTCTGTTGTTCAGGAAATGCATAAATGTATGTACAGCTTTTTGAGTGGCCCTTTTTTTTCTTGTGGTACGCTTATTGGTCGTTAGAAGTGACTTGAATGGGAGTTTTGTTTTGAGGAAGAGCAGTTGTGGGGATGTAAATGAAGACTAAAATTGTACAGAAATTCCATCTTATTCGCTTTAAAATAGACTCCTTACATTGAATTCAGCTGCCCAAAAAGTTCCTAGAAATCTCTTTACGATTGGTAGTATGAAAGTGTACGAGAGGCCCGAACAAATCATCGTTGCTCCACCTATTTGGGATGGATACTACCTCTGTTCGTTTAATATCAAAGCGAGGCAGCGTAGCTGCTAAGGCGTAGGACTCGTATTCGGGAGGAGCTGTGGGCATTGCTCAGGCCGGCAGTTGTAGGCCACAGATTTTGATGAAATTTCGCACAGGCGTTCATAATTGAGAAGAAAATATGCCTGTTTCGTCTTTTACTCGACACTCGGTAGGTTTTAAAAAAATCAGTGCACATATTTTCTGTGGCGCCTCAGCCATAATCGGGATGAGAGGGGAGAGGACACCGACTCCGTCGTTATTCCTAATTTGTGAAATCGGGTTAAGTCCACTTTCCTATTTTGAAAACACGTTTTTCATTATGAAAAAAGAAACTTTTTTCTCTCTAGATATTCAGCATTATTGTATTGTGAGCAATTTTTATCCGTCAGAAGAAAGCGTGGCTGTAAACAAGTTCGTATTTTTTTTATCACTAGCAGTTAATAATTATTCATCTTTATATATTACGATAAATCTGAACTTTCATAGACTGCAGTAATTGTTTGTTGCTTGAATTCCTTTGTCAGACGCGTTATTTCAAGTGCTTTATTTTGGAATTTCACTGCTTGACACTGTATACTTGCGAGAAGTGTGTGTTCCCCCTGAGCTGGAACGGTGTTGGTGCTTCTGCTGCTGCCGAAAACGCTTCTGAGTTTGATGTGAAAGCTAATCGTGTAAGTCTCGTGCGTAATATATGCCAGATGAGTGCTAATTGTTCGCATCTGTGACCACTATAATGTCGGCGGTGAAAATAAGTTTAATGTCGATCCCAGCCAATAGTCGCTTCTAGACCATCGGTTCAGACTTCACCAAAGAAAAAGAAGACTTTCGGGTTTTCCTTGCCGAACAAGTCCGAATGAACAGCGCGAGTAACAAGAGCACAGTTGTGCGGACACGTTGACGCCCGCTCGCCTCAAACCGGTTTTTCACCAGCCGCAGTGGTGTTGCCTTCAAATGGCAACTTGCTCGTCGTGCCCTTGGTATTGGAGCCAGTTAGTAACCGTTGGTGGGTCGTGGGCTGCGGGTCTCCCGTGAGCCCACGGCGTCGCTGGTATCCTAATAATCCGAGACTTTTTAGAAAGCAGTGTCGTAGCAGCGAGCAGCTTACAGTGACCGCCATGTAACTGCTTGCAATTCCAAAACCCTTAGCGTTTGCTTTCTGGGTGACAGCGCGTGTTGAATATAGGATTTCCTTCTTGCCCGATCAGAATCTTGAGGGAGAGTAGGAGGGGATGATCTAAATACACCGTCGACCAGCTGGCTTTGCATGTTGATCAGACACAGAGGCTACGTTTTCTTGATTGGCACATTTTCCCCCTGTTTGTGTCAAAAGCACTCTTACGAAAAGACGCGCAGTACGCATTACATTACGGTGATACTTTTGGCGCAGCAGAAGCAACTAGGTTGACTCTTGATGCTGTTCTTACTCACTGGAAGACCCAAGTAAAGGCAGTTAAAACAGCTGCGAGAAACCAGTCAAACAAAGAGAGACAGTGGCTGATTCCTGTTTTCCTGGTTCCTGGTTTGTCTGTTACTTAAATCCTCTACTAAATCATAAGATTAGGAACCAGCTTTGTTGTTATCAGCCAGAAGACTAAATAAAGTCCTCTTGAGTAATTATACTATGTCGTTTTGAATCACTAAACCTGGATTTTCGACAGTGTTCGCGGCGGTTATCTTTAGGGCGATGAAATGAAATGATCGTACGGGATTTATTGACCGGGATATCCTCTTCGGGATTCGGCCGCCGTATTGCAAGTCTTTTTAGTTGACGCCACTTTGGCGACTTGCGTGTCAGTGAAGATGAAAATGATGTGAAGGACACACAACACCCAGTCCCACACCCGGTCCCCCTTGCGTGGTAGGCGGTAACGCTACCGCTGCGCTACGGAAGTGGACTATAGGGCGATGAAAGTGTTGGTTTCTGGTGTTGGTCTTTCCCATTATACAGTCCTATTTAGGCTGTCACGTGACGACCGAAGTAACTCCTCTGGGACCTTGTTGGACAGACCAAAACTAAGATGCTAGTGATGAGGTGATCGTACAGGAGGCTATTGCCTCTGCTACTCTTTAACATTTACCTCCCCTGATGAGGACCGATACAAGAAACGTAGAAAGGTCAGTTTCATAGTTGTTCTAGTGTCACTTAATGACGCAGCTTAGTAACCAGAATTCAGACCTTCTTTTAGTCAAGTTGGCCTACTATGTTGTTTTCCCCAGTTCGATTCAGTAGCTTTTCATTTGTTACTCAATCCGCCCATATGAGTGTATTATCTCCAGACTTCATCTATAGCTCTACTTCTCGAAAGCTTCTATTCTTCCTTCTCTCTATTGTTTGTGGTCCACGTTTTACTTCAAAATACGGCCACACTCCAAACAATTACTTTCAGAAAATACAGGATGTGCAAAAATTATCTTTACAGTGTAAGACTCTGATACTTTTAAAACTATACTAGACATTAACAAATGATTTTCAACATTTGATAATTCATAAAGTTTTGTTTCTTCATTCGTACACGTCAATGTGTGCGCTCTTAGTGGCACAGGCAATGTCTAGTCGGAATTACATTTCTCTCCACATACGATTCAAAATTTCCTCGGTGAAATCTTCAACTGCATTGCAAATGCTGCCTTCGAGCCCTGTGGTTCGGTTCGGTACACCAGATCCTGTACAAAACCCCACATGAAGAAGTCTTTTGGTGTGAGGTCAAGGGATCGTGGCGGCCGTCGATTTGGACCATGTTGTCCAGTCCACCTATCCCAAAGTTGACGATCATTTAGGAACCAGTGGCATGTTGCCCCATCCTGCTAGAATATGACTTCAGGTTGCAGGTCTTTCAGTTGTGGCACAGCGAACCCTCACTGCTCTGATATGTTGTTCTGAGTAGACAAGACGGGTCGATGACTTAACTACTTAGATCTGAAGATGATCCAGAGTGATAGAAACATGCAATCTCATGACGGAACAATAAATGAGAATTATCGTAAACGCTTGTTGCATATCCAGCTGATCACCACGGTTGACGCCAGACCCAAAGAAAAGAGTTGACCAATGATGCAATTGTGCATCAGTTCGCACCAAACATTGTCCTGAGGAGTGCCTCTTTCCATTTCTCGTATGACATGAGGATCCTGTGAACCCCATATACGAACGTTAAGACGATTCAGTTTGCCGAAAACGTGAAACGTTTTCTCACTGAAGAAACAAATCTTTTCCAAAAAGTAATTGTTTGTGCCAGTGGGCTTTAATGCCTGAAGTATCTGCACGGTGTAGTGGTATAGCCGTAACCTCGTATACAAGGCAATGTGCAGTGTTGGTCGTCTCATTTCCAGCTCTGGCCGCTGTACGCACCGATTTTCTTGCAAACGGCTGACGTACGTTGCCCCACGTTGACGTCTGAAAGAGATGGGCGACCCGCACCTTTTTTTGTATTAAAAAAAGTCTGTTTACATAAATGACGTATGCCAACCTCGAATTGTTGATCGGGACAGTGGTTGACCTCATTACCGTGTTGGAAAGTTTCGTTGCTCTTGGGCGTAGGACGTCGTCTGTATGAACCGGGCCACACATTGATCTTTCTCCAGTGGCGTTCACATTTTATCAGGTTTTCAAGTTCTGTTTAGCGTAAAAATTGCATCACCTGCAAGGTAAACAAAACGTTGAGTTATCATATGCCTACTTACATTCGATGTTAACAAGTTTGTTTTTCTAGCACCCTTTTCAGCTAATTATCATTTTATTTAGTGTTTCTTGTTATGATTGTGTATACTATTATTCATGCGTAAAGAATGGGCATGGAAGTTAATGTAGACGTGCTACCAAGCACAATTTTTATTATTCATTATAACAGATTGATAAGCCACTACTCTCTGTGTTAACATAGCTAGATAGTATTTACAATGTCGTATTTACAATGTCCATTGTCCCAGGAAGATTGCTTACGAGGAGAGACTTAAATCTCCTTAAGCATTCATCATCATCATCATCATCATCCAGCCAACAGCCTTGCCAGGTTGGATAAACCGGTTCTCGCCCGATTACCGAAGTTAATCAACGTCGGACGCGCTTAGTACTTGAATGGGTGACCTATGGGAACACCATGTGCCGTTGGCTCAGTGACATGCCATGTCGCCGAAGTGGCGCCCAGTTGAAAGACAAGCACCCGGCCGTTGAGTCATACGACATCATCATAATTGTATAGTTTACCATACTTAATCGATATTATCACATAACATCGATTCGTCATCAAAAACAATTTCTGTTAGTCACTGGCAAGCTATTTATACACGAATGAGCCAAAAAAAAAAAAAAAAATGATAACCACATGCTTAGCACCGTGTTGGTTCACCTCTGGGACAAAATACACAGCGATTCTAAGTCCTCTTAAATTACGGCCGGTGGTTTGGAGCCCGGGGCTGACGCCCGAAGCTACGGAAGTGCTCCATCGGCTTCAGGTTCGGCGAATTTGGTGGTCAAATGCTCCTAAACCACTGTAGCTCGATTCTGGCGTTGTGGCACTTGCAGTTAATCCTATTGGAGACTGCCATCGCCGTCGGCAAAGACATCAAACATGAAGAGATCTAGGTGATCCGCAATAATGTTCACATAGTTCACAGGAATCATGGTGCCTTCGATTAACTTCATAGGTCCCATTGAAACTCAGGTGAATGTTCTCCTTAGAGTGTAATACTGTCGAGATCGGCATGCATTCGTAGTGCCATGAATGTTTCGAACTATTGTTCGCGTGAAAGGGTATTCGGACACGACCACCTACTTGGTGTAAAAGAAATAAGAGTCATCCGATCAGCTACACGTTTCCATTGATTCACGAATCTCGATGATGCTGTTCCCACTGCAATCTAATTGTTGTTGTTGTTGTTGTTGTCTTCAGTCCTGAGACTGGTTTGATGCAGCTCTCCATGCAACTCTGTCCTTTGCATGCTTCTTCATCTCCCAGTACTTACTGCAACCTACATCCTTCTGAATCTGCTTAGTGTATTCATCTCTTGGTCTCCCTCTACAATTTTTACCCTCCACGCTGCCCTCCAATGCTAAATTTGTGATCCCTTGATGCCTCAGAACATGTCCTCGCAACCGGTGCCTTCTTCTTGTCAAGTTGTGCCACAAACTCCTCTTCTCCCCAATTCTATTCAATACCTCCTCATTATTTACGTGATCTACCTATCTAATATTCAAAACTACTTATTGTCCATGTTTCACTTCCATACATGGCTACACTCCATACAAATACTTTCAGAAACGATTTCCTGACATTTAAATCTATACTCAATGTTAACAAATTTCTCTTCTTCAGAAATGCTTTCCTTGCCATTGCCAGTCTACATTTTATATCCTCTCCACTTCGACCATCATCAGTTATTTTGCTCCCCAAATAGCAAAACTCCTTTACTACTTAAAGTGTCTCATTTCCTAATCTAATTCCCTCAGCATCACCCGACTTAATTCGACTACATTCCATTATCCTTGCTTTGCTTTTGTTGATGTTCATCTTATATCCTCCTTTCAAGACACTGTCGATTCCATTCAACTTCTCTTCCAAGTCCTTTGCTGTCTCTGACAGAATTACAATGTCATCGGCAAACCTCAACGTTTTTATTTCTTCTCCATGGATTTTAATACCTACTCCGAATTTTTCTTTTGTTTCCTTTACTGCTTGCTCAATATACAGATTAAATAACATTCGGGAGAGGCTACAACCCTGTCTCACACCCTTCCCAACCACTGCTTCCCTTTCATGCCCCTCGACTCTTATAACTGCCATCTGGTTTCTGTACAAATTGTAAATAGCCTTTCGCTCCCTGTATTTTACCCCTGCCACCTTTAGAATTTGAAAGAGAGTATTCCAGTCAACATTGTCAAAATCTTTATCTAAGTCTACAAATGCTAGAAATGTAGATTTGCCTTTCCTTAATCTATTTTCTAAGATAAGTCGCAGGGTCAGTATTGCCTCATGTGTTCCAACATTTCTGCGGAATCCAAACTGACCTTCGCCGAGGTCGGCTTCTACCAGTTTTTCCATTCGTCTGTAAAGAATTCGTGTTAGTATTTTGCAGCTGTGACTTATTAAACTGATAGTTCGGTAATTTTCACATCTGTCAACACCTGCTTTCTTTGGGATTGTAATTGTTATATTCTTCTTGAAGTGTGAGGGTATTTCACCTGTTTCATACATCTTGCCCACCAGATGGTAGAGTTTTGTCAGGACTGGCTCTTCCAAGGCCGTCAGTAGTTCCAATGGAATGTTGTCTACTCCTGGGGCCTTGTTTCGACTCAGGTCTTTCAGTGCTCTGTCAAACTCTTCACGCAATATCATACCTCCCATTTCATCTTCATCTACATCCTCTTCCATTTCCATAATATTGTCCTCAAGTACATCGCCCTTGTATAGACCCTCTATATACTCCTTCCACCTTTCTGCTTTCCCTTCTGTGCTTAGAACTGTGTTTCTATCTGAGCACTTGATATTCATACAAGTGGCTCTCTTTTCTCAAAAGGTCTCTTTAATTTTCCTGTAGTCAGTATCTATCTTACCCCTAGTGAGATAAGCCTCTACATCCTTACATTTGTCCTGCTTAGCCATTTTGCACTTCCTGTCGATCTCATTTTTGAGACGTTTGTATTCCCTTTTGCTGCTTCATTTACTGCGTTTTTATATTTTCTCCTTTCATCAATTAAATTCAATATTTCTTCTGTTACCCAAGGATTTCTACTAGCCCTCGTCTTTTTACCTACTTGATCCTCTGCTGCCTTCACTACTTCATCCCTCAGAGCTACCCATTCTTCTTCTACTGTATTTCTTTCCCCATTCCTGTCAATTGTTCCCTTATGCTCTACCTGAAACTCTGTACAAGCTCTGGTTTAGTCAGTTTATCCAGGTCCCATCTCCTTAAATTCCCACCTTTTTGCAGTTTCTTCAGTTTTAATCTACTGTTCATAACCAATAGATCGTGGTAAGAGTCCACATCTGCACCTGGAAATGTCTTACAATTTAAAACCTGGTTCCTAAATCTCTGTCTTACCATTATATAATCTATCTGATACCTCCTAGTTTTTCCAGGATTCTTCCATGTATACAACCTTCTTTTATGATTCTTGAACCAAGTGTTAGCTATGATTAAGTTATGCTCTGTGCAAAATTCTACCAGACGGCTTCCTTTTTCATTCTCTCCCCCAATCCATATGCAGCCACTATATTTCCTTCTCTCCATTTTCCTACTCTCGAATTCCAGTCACCCATGACTATTAAATTTTTGTCTCCCTTCACTACCTGAATAATTTCTCTTATCTCATCATACATTTCATCAATTTCTTCATCATCTGCAGAGCTAGTTGGCATATAAACTTGTACTACTGTAGTAGGCATGGGCTTCGTGTCTATCTTGGCCACAATAATGCGTTCACTATGCTGTTGGTAGTAGCTTACCCGCACTCCTATTTTTTTATTCATTATTAATCCTACTCCTGCATTACCCCTATTTGATTTTGTATTTATAACCCTGTATTCACCTGACCAGAAGTCTTGTTCCTCCTGCCACCAAACTTCACTAATTCCCACTATATCTGACTTTAACTTATCCATTTCCCTTTTTAAATTTTCTAACCTACCTGCCCAATTAAGGGATCTGACATTCCACACTCCGATCCGTAGAATGCCAGTTTTCTTTCTCTTGATAACGACGTCCTCCTGAGTAGTCCCCGCCCGGAGATCCGAATGGGGGACTATTTAGCGATGCCATAAGGACAACATAAGAACACGTAGGGATCTATTGCTGCGGAGCCTCGTGTTCAGCAGTGTTCGCTTAACGGTGTACTCCAAAACGTTTGTGCCTGGCATCAGATCTGCCACATGTAGCCACTTGTTGCTTTACATAACTATACAGGCGTCAGACACCCACTTGCTGTAGACACGCCAAGTATTCCGATTTTTCCGTAAATCACTATATTATGGAAGACCCCGCAAAAATTATATAATTCACTATTTTATTTATTTTAGTAGTTGACAACACAGTGCTTTTCGTATTGATTCAGAAGTAACGCCATACCCTTCTAGCGTTTGTTTAGCGCAGTCTATGTAAATATATAGAGACACTTTTCAGCTACAGTGTGTCTCCTTAACTGCACTATTGGGGGTGCTTAAACTTGTAGTTTTGTTACGATTTGGCGTACTGATAATCGCGGTATGACGTCACTGTCAAGTGTAAAGCAATTGAGTAGCATTTAAATTAACTCTCGCACTTTCTCAAGTGTTTTTCGTGCATAGGTAAACGAACTTAAAGTTTAATATATTTGTTTCTTTTAAAATTACGAATACTCTGCCAGACATTTTTTAGTAGGCGTCTTTCTTGTGTCTTCACAATTACGTCACAAGTCTTTTGAACACATCATTAGCGACTAGCTACATATCCATTCCTCTTGTCTATGTTTGCACAGCATTACACTTTTTATCCTTTACAAAGTATATTCAGTTGTTTGTGTGTATATAACGATGGTTTGAAGTCATTATTTTGTCTTTAATAACATTTTCGATTATGTTATGTGGCCGCGCTGTCTAAGGCGTCGGGTCACGGATTGCGCGGCTCCTTCCTCCGGAGGTTCGAGTCCTCCCTCGGACATGGGTGTGTGTGTGTGTGTGTGTGTGTGTGTGTTGTTCTTAGCATAAGCTACTTTAAGTAGTGTGTAAGTCTAGGGACCGATAACGTCAACAGTTTGGTCCCTTAGGAATTCACACACATTTGAACATTTTATGTTATGTGGTTAGTCCTGCTGCTTGAAGAGAGTGTTTCGTTTTACTGAAATACGTTCAAGTAAAATATACAATATCTATCTGTTATACAATATTCTCTGAATTCAGTAATTAAAAGCGAAGAGAATTTTTGATAGTCGAAAGCCTAGTGCAGTAATTCAGAAGCCTGTAGTGGTGAAAACAGTCAGAAAAAGTGTGATTCGGAAATACAGACCGAACTACACGAAATTCTCCTGTCCCAATTACTGATACCTTGTTTCAGGACTTGGCATCTCTGGTTTTGTGATGAGGTGTGGACGCCCAACACCTTATCGCCTTCTCTCTCTCTCTCTCTCTCTCTCTCTCTCTCTCTCCCTCTCTCTCCCCCCCCCCCCTCTCCCTCCCTCCCCCCCCCCCCTCCCTCGTCCTTCAGCCATTTTCCATAGGTGCTTATATATTATATAGTGTAAAATGTTTTACGCGGAACTGAGGGGACCCAAATATTTTTTGCGAGTGCACGAAAAAAATGATTTTTCGACAGCGTCAAATTTTATTTGAATACATTAATTCGATTTTTTCAAAAATTTACTTTTTGCGTACGTGCTGGACGTCGAAAGTCCACATAAAGCTATTTTTTTTGCGGGGGGGGGGGGGGGGGGGGGGGAGAAGAGAGAGAGAGAGAGAGAGAGAGAGAGAGACTGAATATACGAGTAGCGGCTCACAATTGGTTCACCTCTTACTTTAACAAGACAAAGCCAAAGGTCGTTATTCACAGTGTAGAGAATGGCTGAACGTGGGGTCTGAGTGGGGCACGGTCAAATGGTGGGTGCCCCAGACATCAGTGTTGGCGCCGCTCCTGTTCCTTATTTATATAAATGATAAGGCCCGCCGGCCGGTGTGGCCGAGCGGTTCTATGCACTTCAGTCCGGAACCGCGCGACTGCGACGGTCGCAGGTTCGAATCCTGCCTCTGGCATGGATTTGTGTGATGTCCTTAGGTTAGTTAGGTTTAAGTAGTTCTACGTTCTACGGGACTGATGACCTCAGATGTTAAGTCCCGTAGTGCTCAGAGCCATTTGAACCATTTTTTTAATAATTCCCTCCAGTATAACAGGTAGTTCTAAACTATTTCTGTTTGTTGATGACACTAGCTTGGTAGTAACGGATGCTACGTGCAACCTTGGCTCTGTTTAAAATAGTGCACTCCATGACATAAGTTCATGGCTTGTCGAAAATAATCTCACGCTAAATCACAGTAGGACTTAGTTTTTATTTAGTCTTCCTAACACACAGTTCAACAAAACCGTACGTTTTACTCTCGCAGAATGGTCATACGGATTAGCGAAACTGAATAGTTCAAATTTTTATGTGTTCAAATAGATAGTAAACTGTTGTGGAAAGCCCACGTTCAGGATCTTGTTCAAAGGCTTAATACTGCAAGTTTTACTGTTCGAATGGTATCTGAAATAAGTGATCGTTCGACACGAAAATTAGTCTATTTTGTTTGTTTTCTTTCGCCTATTCATGGGGTAACTCTCCCCATTCTCAAAGGATATTTTTGGCTCAGAAACCCGCAATTGGGGCAACATGTGATGTAAGTTCGCGAACCTTTTGACGACCCCTGTTCACTAGTCTGGGTATTCTGACATTGGCCTCTCAATATACATATTTTCTTTACTCTAGTTTCTTGTTAACAATGTCAGCTTCCTCTCAAGAATTAGCAGCTTTCACTTAGTTAATACTAGGCAGAAATCCAATCTGCATTTGGTTCGCATTTCGTTGACTCTTGTGCAGAAAGGTGTGCAGTAAACTGCTGCATCCATTTTCAATAAGCAACCAAAATAATTCAAAAATCTTAGCAGTTGTCCACGCACTTTGAAATCGAAACTGAAGAGTTTCCTCATGGGTCATTCCTACTATTTTGTCGAGGAGTTCCTTGAAAAATTAAGCTGATTTCTATGTTATATCATTGCGTTCGGGTTCATAAACATTTTATTTTACCTGTTATTTCTTTTATGTTATAATTTCATGTACGACACGTTCCATGACCTTGGAGATTTATTCCATGACCTTGGAGATTTGCTGCTCAATTTTGTCCTACGGAACTAGACGTGTAAAATACAATAAAAATGCGCTACTTCTCACGGTGTTGGCATCGTGTTCATTACTGCGATCTTTTGAGCTCCGAACTAGCTCCAACAAATATCCGCCTGTCAAAATAAACGTTGTACATACGGCACCCTCGACTGCAATAAATTCGTCTAGCGATTTTGTAATATTCAAGTCATGTGGCAACTTTTCCATACTAATTATTAAAATGTCGACTCAATATCCGCCTATTCTTGAGGCGCCAATGAGTCTGGTACTGTTCTGAATCCCGCACGGCGAAATAATTTTCCGTCGTGTTTGGCGTCATCGTATTTCATTCAAAACGCAGCATGTGTAACGCTTCTAGACTGATGATGAGATTTTCTCTGCTTGCATCATCACCGAAAAAATCAGGTATGGTACAAAACGTGAGTAAACATTAACATGAAAAAAATATGGCGCTCTTGACGAAATACAACGCAATGTGATATTTTTTCTTTAATTTCACTTCTCGCATGAGAATATACACATAGAAACGGCAACAAACTGTGTTTACGTATAACGTGTCCATTGTGGCGCAACTTGACCAGAAGAAGGAATTGGTTGGTAGGACATGTTCTGAGGCATCAAGGGATTACCAATTTAGTATTGGAGGGCAGCTTGGAGGGTAAAAATCGTAGAGGGAGACCAAGAGATGAATACACTAAGCAAATTCAGAAGGATGTAGGCTGTAGTAGGTACTGGGAGATGAAGAAGCTTGCACAGGATAGAGTAGCTTGGAGAGCTGCATCAAACCAGTCACAGGACTGAAGACCACAACAACTACATTACCTCGTTTCTTTGATAGATCAGTACCCGAACTATCCCTCTCTCCTTAAAATTTTGTTTAATTGTCTCATACTTGTAGTGTCTCTGAAAATGTGCATAAAACCATAGTTTGTGAGCTGCGTTGTAGGTGTAGAAACATAATTGGCAGTCAGTATATACCTTGAGATTTTGCACGCATTGCTGAAAATACCTGCAGTACCGTTTTAAAGCAGTTTTGCCATCGTCTGCTTGTCATACACCCTTCATTTTGCATAAGCTCACCAGACAAAATATTAGTTACCCCCACCAATAAGCACACCGGTCGCTTTAGACCGCTGTAAGTGATGTAGAACTGATATCAGGCGGTCATGTGATACTCCACGGGCTACGTAAATCACGGCAGTAAAGTGGTGCGAGTGCGCGCTCGCCACCATCTGTTGTATGGAATCGGCGCATTAAGATGGCTCTTGTGTTGAGACGTGACACAATGGCAGACATGTGTTCGTGTTTGGACGAGATCGTTATCACACCGTGAATGAAGTGGGGTCATTCTGTGCCAAGTGGTCTAGGGATTCCCGCACCACCTCCGCGGCTTTTGATAAAATTTTGTATGAGCAATTGCACATGCTCTCAGTGAACATTGTTAAAGTTTCACAGTAATTAATGCAATACTTTCGGAGATTCATTATTTCTTCGCAGCCATCAACAATTCACCAGTGAGTTGTCGGCAACTTTGAGACATATCTCCCACAATATTTTCTTGAAAGACACAAAAGTAGGTCATCTTGTACAACTTTTTCCGCTCTCTTAAGCGAAATAACAAAAAAAGGCCCCGAGCGATTTTCGTATGTTAATTTAAAGCAAAATTGTCCGAAAAAAAGCTCGAAAAATGCGAAGTTTAGCTTTTTTGTATCTCCAGAAGTAATATCTGGTTATACCTGAAATCTTGCACGTAACAACCTACTAATACAAGGTCTTAGAATATAAAATTTCATTCTTCTACTGCTTTCCAGTTGCGGACAAATTGAGGATCAAAGTGATGAGTTTTCTTAAAGAAAATGTCAAAAATGGCTATTTTTGGCCCACTTCTACAAAGAAGTGTCTTTCACAAACTCAGTAAATCCATTTTCATTAGGAAGACCATATTCCAAACCACCTAAAAACTTTATTTGGTTTTGCACTGCGGGCATTATAAGGTACTAAAAGTAGGTGAAGCAAAGTCGGCCGAAAAAATAGACGCTTGAAAAAGAAAGTGAATTTTTCTTTTTATATCTCCGAAAGGAACTGCGGCTAAACCTGAAACATTGCACATAATAACTTACTAATAAAAGGTCTTAGAATATAAAATTTCCATCTCCTACTGCTTTGGAAACTATTGGAAAATTATTGCAGGCAAGGTTTCAAGTATACCCAGCAATTACGTCTGAAGCTATGAAAATCTAAACTTAAGATTTTTTCCAAGCATCAATTTTTTCGACCGATTTTACTTCAAATTGTCCATACGCAAATCGCTCAGAAAAACTTGTTATTATTGCGCTTAAGAAAGCGCAAAACAATTGTACGAGATGGCATAGCTTTTTTCTTTCAAGAAATGTTGGCGGAGATATTATGTCTCAAAGTGGCCGAAAACTCACGGGTGCACTACTGTTAGCTGGTCTATGGGATCAAACAAATGACCAGATGCCTGCAAGTATGAAATTGGCGAAAGTAAAACTTTACCAGTATTGGATGGAAGCATGTGCGACGTTCACACCAAATTTCAGCAAAATCTGTGGTGTGATGCGAGAACTTTTTTCCGAAATTGGACTACTTGCCCGATTTGCTCGTGTATCAACGCATTCTATATAACGTGTCTGCAAGGAATAGTGTATGTACCACTCGCAGCAGTGTAGCACGGCGTAAGAACAATGGTCATAAGCAGGTGCTAACCGACAGTGTCATGCATTGTTAGTGACACACTGTTTCAAACCCGACAGGAATTGCTGCTGTCAGTGCAGGCTGGCCATTTCCGCGTGAAAATTGCGAGGGAGCTACATGCAATGGACATTTGGTGCCCTCGTAAAAGGCCATTGCTCACAGAAACATATGAAGCTGCGTGTCTTCACGGACCAATCAAGGAAGCCGGATATGACCGTGTGATGTTTTGGGCGCGTTTTTCGTACCTTGTCTTTGGGCTCGCAAATTCAGGTTACCCTGAACACGATCAGAATGTTCATTTCAACATTATCGTTGACCGAGCGTTATTCTTCCTTCCAAATCTTCTGACGAGCGTGTTTTAGAAACTTCCGTCTTCCAAGATTACAACAGCCTTATTCGCAGTACTGCATTCAATCGTTCCTGGCTATCCTAGGCTATCCTAATCACACGTCTACTGTCAGGCTAGATTACTTGGTTTTAACGCCACAGAAAATATCTGAACCTTTTGGAACAGCGGGTGAAACGTAGCGATCAACATCCTCGTAATTGAAACGTAACGTTTATTCAGAATATAACTACAATAAATTGAAAAATAAAGTATTGTACATCGAAAATGTAACAGTAGAGAGACCCAACAACGGAAACGCTCAGGTCGCAGAGGACGTAGGAGCAGCTTTAGTTGAAATGCAGCACGGGCGGTGCCGTGACTGCAGTCATTCTCTTACTTCCGCTTGTGTGCCACTGGTTAGGAGTATGGTGATGAAGGAGGGAGGGGGGAATATACACACGGCGCTTAAGCTCAAATCAGCTCTGCAATGAAATCTTTGTAAGTGACTGTGTGAAATATATTTTGAGGAAGTAAATCTGTTACAGTAATGACTGGTCATTGACATGACAATTTTTGCTGACAAGCGATAATCTTACTACGGTATAATCGGTAAGAGTAAGGGTGAGTGTCTGTGTATGCAGATCAGTGGACGAGAGCAACAAAATGTATGTTTATTGTGAAAATTATAAGAATTTTATACAGAAGTTATAACAGAAGTTGCGAAATAACTCGAAAAACAGCTAACAAATGGCCCTGTGCAACTCGACAATATATGCGTGCGTAATTAAATCCATCCTCCGCAAGCAGTCTTTGCAATCATTTCACAACCTTTTCCGAATTTCCACGACTAGCTGTGAGGAGATGGCGCAAACGAACAATGAAATGAAATGTGCCGTCGCATCCTGTAGTATCTCAACGGAAATGGATTCAGATGTCACACAGTTCGTCAATTCAAGCTCGTCCAGCGTTGTGGGATGGTTCCAGTAGACAGTGCCTTGCAATGTGACCCACAAAAAATAATCGCAAGGAGTCATGTCGTGCAAATATGGAGGCCAATCCATCCACGCACCAGTAAATTTGTGATAATCCAATGCAGCGTAGAGTCGCTGCATTGGATTCCCGAAGAATTCATCAAGAAAGCGGAGCACCTGTTTGACAGAATTTGGTCTGGTGCCTGGCCGATCCGTCAACGCTACTAGTGTGGCGACAAGTTGTTCTAAAACTGAAACGTAACCTGCACTCGTGATTGTTTCTCGCATGAAAAAAGGGCCCGTAATACATGTGCTGCATATCCCACACCAAACAGTAACTTTTGGAGAATACAGTGGTTTAGGTTCACACAAATGGGGATTTTTCAGAAACCCAAAATCGCCTATTTTGTTTATTCACGATTCTATTCATGTGGAAGTGTGTTTCGTGCAGCCAACATCTGATCTTCATTATCAATCACTGCGATAATCTGTTTCGTAGATTAGCCTTCTGCCTCACAGTTCGTACAGATGTGGTCCGTTGGCTTTGGATTTTGAATGGAAACATGTGTAGGCTCTATCTTAGTAGTTTCTGCGTGCTGGAACATTTCAAGCAATTCTCTGCAGCAGTTATTTGGACGAATTTCCTTGGATTTTGCGGATTAATTCAGGAAATGGTGGCGACATTTTTAGGAGTAACTACAGTTTGCCTGGAAATTCCACGCTGCTCGTCCGGTGGAATTTGGCGAAGAGCTTGCGGATGATTTTCGCATCGGGTCCCTTTGGAATATTAAATATTGTTCAAACTCTGCACCTAGTTGCCCTAGGACTGCGTAGGAACTTGTGGCACTGTAGTGCCAAAGAAACACATTCTTCAGTGAAATACATGATTTCAACCTCTTCCTTTCTCGTTTCAACGGGGAAATGGATCGCTTCTAGCTGCACCGTAGTATATGGGTGCTACTTATTGCGTTTACAGTCCCATGTTACCAGCTTTTCGGACTATTTCGAAACTTCTCTATAACATCTGTATAAAATGCTTCCAGCTTTCCCAATAAACATACAAATAATTGTTGTTTGCACAAACCTTAATGTTGTTTTTCTGTCAGATAGTAATATCAGAACCAAGAGTAGTTGCTGTCCAACTTTGAATTATTGGCCTCAATCAAGTTCCCTGGGAGGCATTGAAGACATACTGAACACTCATTAACTGTTAGTTATTAGACCAAACAACTTCCAGTTACTTGCATGTAAAAATGACAATCAATTATTTTTGGAGGCATATTGTCAAATGTTAACAATAAAATACGCCGACCAGTTATATTCAGGTCATAGAATCGCTATAAATGAATTTCTTCGTGGTTTTTAGGGAGAAAGTATGGAAAGAATACTGAGTAAGACTTACCAAGCAGGCAGTTTAGATGGAATATTTCACTTTTTGTTAAACATATCCCCACAGCTCTTATAACCTAATTTTTTTCCTAAAAGAAACAAGTGTAAAAATGAACAGAAGCAAATGGAAATGATTGGTAATTCGTCTAGCTGAAGCACTCTGTTGTAGGCCTGGTTACTTCAGAGAACCAGCCGTAGTCAAGTGTTGAAACTCCAGTGGCACCAGTATTATATAATGGAAACATTTGCGCTGTGCACATAACTTTTCAAGAATACAAAAAAGCAGTATAAGTTAAACTGAATCCCCTGAAAATAGCTGTAGTGGAAATGCTGACGCATTGAAATCACTGACCACCAAATTCAGTAGTCTTTTCCTCACGATGGCACCAAACGTTGCACTTAGTAATAAACAAGCAAACGCAAATACATTAGGTTTACAAGGTGCGCCTGAGAAAAGAAAACTAGAGTTATAAGCAAATTACCTTCACTGACCTTCAGAGTATCCACCATTAGCAACAACATTTTTACCATGAATTGTAAAACCGTCAACAAAACTTTGTGTGGAATCACTCGGCGCTCCTTGGCCACGCTTTGTTGAATATCCGCGACATCTGCGAAGATGAAGTTTCTCAGTAGTAATTTAAGGCGGGGAAACAAAAATATCGACGCCAAATCTGGAGAATAAGGGGGGGGGGGGGGGGGGGGGTATTGAATAGTCACCTTGCGTTGAGCGAGAAAGTTGAGCACGCTGATCGCAGTATGCAGACGGACGTTGCAGAGCTGACTGTTCAGCGCCCACCTTATTCTCCAGATTTGGCACGGCAGACTTCTTGTTTTTCCGCCGTAAATAATTAGCCCTGAAAGGCTTCCACTTCGCAGACGTTATGGATCTCCCAACAACGCATGGCCACGGTGCTTCGAGCGATTCCCAAGAAGCGTTTACCCTGTTTCACAACGTTACAACCGATGTCGGAAGTGTGTTGGACGTAGCTAATAGTGATTGATTTGACGGCCAGTAAAGGCATTTCGTTTGTAACTCTTTGTTTCCTTTATTTTCCGAGACCATTAACAGAACTTTTCAGACGCACATTATATTTCAGTTACCTCTGTACCATGTGACTCTGACATATCCTGTGAATGTGTGGCGCTCAAAATTCTACTTAGCGCACTAAAGTGTTATGACATCCAAGTGTGATGTTGACTGATCAAGTAGGAGTATACTAATGATGTGGCCGAATTCAACGGTACGAGAGGCAGGCTGAACGGGCCTACAACCGGTTCAAAGCCCACATTGAGTATTAATCTCAGAAACAATCATCTTATGCAACATGAGAATGCAGGCTTTCGTAACTAATTTCATTGATGAAATCTTCTCGGGATATCAACCAAATCGCGACGTCATATTGTCGCAACGTATCCACGCGTCATCTTTGCGTATGTGAAGAATAGGAAACTCGTCGAAACGTTGCGACAATACGACACCTCGTGTCGGCTGATAACCAAAAAGATTAAATCAATCATGCAGTTTCAAACAAGCGAGACGGGTCTCCTAGCACCGTAAGTGGACATTAATGGTGATATACTAAATGAAAAAGTGTGTTAAAAATCGTTTGAGTCCTACTAGATAATACATTCTTAAGTATTGCACTGGTGAGGGGCACATTTGGTCTCGAATCTCGTTAACTGGAGTAGAATTGGCTTCATTGGTGAGTCCCGCTTCGAATTGAGCACCGATGACCAGCGAAGGCGTGTCTGAAGACCTCCCAGACCAATCTGTCGCCCGCCACACGACCCGATGGTCTGGGGTGCCATTTCTTTTCATTGCAGGACCTCTTTGGTTGTCATCTACGCAACCTTACAGCACAGCGGAACGTCGGCGATATTCTACGCCCCGTTTCGTTATCCTTCATGGCAACCTAGGCTTACATTTCAGCAAGATATTGCCCGCCCGTACACGGCGAGATTCCTGCTGCTTGTCTTCGTGTTTGCCATACCCTACCATGGCCAGTTAGATCGACGGATCTCTCCACAATATTGAGAATGTGTGGAGCATTGTTGACAGGGCCCTTCAACTAGCTCGGGATTTTGACGATCTAACGCGTCAGTTGGACAGGATCTGGCATGATATTCTACAGGAGGACATCTAATAACTCGCATCAGTCAGTGACAAGCCGAATAACTGCTTGCATAAGGACCAGAGGTGGACCAACGCGTTATTGACGTGGCTCAGTTTGTAAAGCTGTTTCTATTGAATAAATTATCCAGTTTTTATCGAAATTGTAATCATTTGTTTGTCTGTACATGTACATCATATCTATCGAGTTCCGTCCCATTCGGATAATTCCTTCGTAGTGCGTCCCCCCCCCCCCCCCCATCCCCTTCTTCTTAAGTGTAATTTAAAATAATCACTGCTTAGCTAAACAAATCAAGAAGCTCATTTAACGTGATTTGCTTGTATAAGTATCTTATCGTGTTGGCCAAAAAACAAGTCTTTTGGCATGTTTTCGCGTTGTGTTGACGTACGGAGTTACCATCTGGGGCAATGCACCTAAAATAAATAAAGCATACATTAAGCAGAAGTGAGCTGCAAGAATAATATATATACAGTAGATAATTGCACATCTTGCACAGGTCTCTTTAATGACAAGTACATTTACTTCTTTATGTTTCTTGTTGCTGATAATAAAGACAAGACACAAAAAGGATTTCGTGTAGACTTTGCCTATTTGTCTAGTGTCCAGAGGGGGATTAAGTAAAAGTGGAAAGGTGTTCAGCAATTTCCCACCTAATTACTCCTGATTGTCTGGATTCAGTGGTCGAAAATTTCTGTTTGCTACGTGATAAGTTGAAGTGTTCATTTTAAATCTTCACGACGACTAGTCGTGTATTGCGAAAATACTAATGTATTTACACATGGGTAACAATTTCCTTGTAGAAGTGCCACGTTATCAAGCCACCAACAGGCGATAAACAGCAGCTATTCGGTGTATCTGCGGAAGTAACAGTTTCTCTCAAAGTAGCGCCTTTGTTTCACTTTTACTATGTTACGTTTAGCTGGCGTAAGCACACACAGTTTTCTACAGTATAATGATAACTTACTGAAAATGCGAATTAGACATTACATTTCTGTGATTTGCTTGTCTTTTCTTAACGTCCTCTACTCTGGAATCAAGACATTTCTCAGAATGATAATTTTATTGGTGGTCACATATGTATCCCACTAAAGCTCGAACGTTGGACTTTTGTTTGTTTTATTCTGTACTTTTATACTTCGTATTTCCGCTACAGTAATCATAAGGGCTTCATCAAAAGACACCTAATTTATTTTCAGGTGGTGATGCTGACAGCTCCAAGATATTTGAAAAATGTCATGATTACCGCCTTGAGGAGCTGATAAAATCTTTAGTTAAACAATCGGTTTCCTTCGATTGACCATCGGCTTCTTAAAAGCATTTACAGCATTATATTAGATGAAAATAAAATCATTGATGTCAGATAATAAAATCATGAATTAGTCATCGTTGTCACACCGTAATGTGAATTACACTGTCAATGTGTAAACCGTGTTAGGCAGGACATTCTTTCGTGTTACGTCAGCAACCGGCGTTAAGGCATTGAACGGATGCATACCACATAGAGCCGACTGCACACCTCACCTGAATTTATTTTCGCCTAATATGATGCTGTGAATGCTTTTAAAAACCTTACGGTTGTCTGTCCACCGAAACTGCTTGTGTAAATAAAGATTTTTTTTGGCATTGCAGGACGATAATCACGACATTTTTCAAACACCTAATGTAATCCCTACGCTAGTCAGGATTATTCGTGTTTTCATGAAACTGATCCTTTACATTCTGTGAAACTTTGAGAGCTAATAAAATTATTTCAGTGTGAAAAAAATTCTTACAAGGAATATTATAATCATCAAGGGAAGTAGTGTGAAATTACGCAACGATAGCATTAAATGAATAACATATCGTGCTATTTCACAGACAGTGCTTCAAAGCATTTTTGTTACTAACTACTTAGCCGCAGAAGTTTGCCTTCACCAAATATCAGGATACCTGTTCTTAAATCACTCTTTGGCTAATTATACGCGTCACCGTACCCCCTCAGGCCAAGAAGACGATACAAATCCATGGAACAGATGGTTCTGTTGTTAGTTTCAGATAGTTTTGTAGTTAAGACACGGCCACATAGAGTATTAGATGGGACAAAATCAGGCCTGTACTGTGTTTAAGTGTCTGGATTCGGACTGCTCAAGACAAGGGTGTGCTCTTGCTAACAGGCAACCTGAGACTGGAGTGCAGTCTTCTCCAAGCGCAATTGTGACAGCATGACCTCTTACAGCGCAAAAATCCTATGTGAGATCTTCTCCAAGCACAGTTGTGGCAAAGTTTCCTCTTGTAGCGCAAAAATGGCACGCCATTCTCCTTGGTCATTTCTGTTGAACAAGCAAGGGGAAAGATCTCCACACATGATTACAACTACTTCTTTTGTTAGACTGGTGCAATTACATCATGTTACCAATGCTAAAGCCGGCCGAAGTGGCCGAGCGGTTAAAGGCGCTACAGTCCGGAACCGCACGACCGCTACGGTCGCAGGTTCGAATCCTGCCTCGGGCATGGATGTGTGTGATGTCCTTAGGTTAGTTAGGTTTAAGTAGTTCTAAGTTCTAGGGGAATTATGACCACAGCAGTTGAGTCCCATAGTGCTCAGAGCCATTTGAACCATTTTTGAACCAGTGCTAAAGTAGCTTTACTTGTTATCAGCTACGATTTTCAAGACTGTTTTTCACCTGCCAGGTGTAATGAATCACTGCTTCGCTGATAGGGCTTCGAATTGCCTTCCTTTCATCTGTTATTCGCTGACTGCAAAGCTTCCTGACGCTAAGCTTCTCCGTGACATTTTAGAGACGGCAGCTGATACAGTTGTGGATTGCAGTGAACGTAAACATCAATTCTCTAAAACACAAAACTGGTTTTCCTTCGTAATCTGTATTGCTAGCCCCTTCAAATGACTTGACATCTTTTTCTATCTGAATCCGTCCAAATGCTGCCCGTGATCATCCAAGGACGATTCTAAACTGTTCAGTACAATCGTTCGAAGTATGATCCTGATATCCACTGTGACATCACCAGAACTTTCTCTAGCCTTTCATGCATCGAAATCAATGTTAATCCTCAGTGTTAAAGAAAATTGTATGATAGCCCGTCACCTAATATGGGTGTTAACGTCGTCCATTTCTTTAAACGCCAATAGTACTGCCGCCTGTTACAGAACATGTGTACCCTTCTCAAGAGTGCAGATGAAGCTAAGAACGTCGGCGCCGAAGTATTATTTCTTACTCTATTGCAATATTTTACAAGGTGAAAAAATAGCTATTACTTTCTGGTTTGCCGATATCAGGGTGCAATCCTTCCCTGCGAAGTAGTATACTATAGTAGCATGTCCCGGTCATCTTTATATTAGCAAAATCTTGTACATAGAAGAAATCCTGACGGATATCACGTGCATCATGACTAAAACGCCGTCCCGCAGACGTAACGTGCAAGTGGGAAAACATTTTCTTGCAAGACGTGGGTACATCACTTCTGGAATTGCATCAGATCCACGCTACCAGTGAAAGTAGCTGCGTCGGCAAACAATGGTGTGCAAGAATGACGAGTTTTACTCACGGATTCCTATTCTCTGGTGAGAGTTTCTCAGTTCCCTGTGGTACTGCGTAGTAGAGTGTGCTATGGAGGACAGTTACGAGGAAAACAGAAGCGGCCCTACCCAGAGATGCACTGTACTGGAACTCCGGCTCTAGGGGCGCCCAAGGCAGCGGCTCACACCAACTCCGCAAACATTTACCAGCCGCCGGTCTGAGTAGCCGAGCGGTTCTAGGCGCTTCAGTCTGGAACCGCGCGACCGCTACGGTCGCAGGTTCGAATCCTGGTTCGGGCATGGATGTGTGTGATGTCCTTAGGTTAGTTAGGTTTAAGTAGTTCTAAGTTCTAGGGGACTGATGACCTCAGCTGTTAAGTCCCACAGTGCTCAGAGCCATTCGAACCATTTACCAGCCCGACACGAGTTTGGCTTTGCACAATTTTGATCCAAATGAATATATGTCTTTCTGTGGGTTTCTTGTCAATTTTCGGTACGGAAATAAAGCTGATACTATTTTGTCGAATATAAGAATCATTACACCTCTCAAGTTACTCACAAAAATGTAAATGTTAGGGTGAACCAATTCCAACAAAGAGTGAAAACTGGAATGAAAACTGTTTTGCCATTCTCGAAAGCGCAGGTGCAGGCAGGCATCATATTCCTCCTACTTTTCAGACATGTTTGTACTAACGTAGGAATGCTTCCACTGTTTTATTTATATGTAATACTTTTCCAGTATAGATTAAAAAAAAAAAAACGCGCATTTCAAGATGTTTGGCGTAATGTATGTATTGCCCATTATTATTGCTAAATGGTAACATCAGTTAAAGTACAACAAACGAAAAGTTGTGAATTGTGAACACACTGCAGAAATATGTATACTGGACTGATTAGCTCTCTTGCGCATGGCGGCACTATAAGCCCGCATAGTCCGCGCAGAATACCTTGGCCGGTAGACGCGCAGTCGGCAGGGAACGTGTGGGGAGGGCGGTAGTGATGAGGGTTATGGGGAGACGCTGTAGAGAAACGCCGCTCAGAACCGAAGCCTACGCTCAAGTTTTGGTAAATAGTAAGTGGAGCCCCTCCACGCCCAGAGTTGCTTGGTGACCATTCAAAAAGCTGTGTCACTCTGCTTTGTTTAGTATCCACTGAAAATCCAGCTATTTATTTTTGCTTGACTTGTTAACCGTTACTTTCAGAGAAGCGCCATGAGTGGCGAATTTTGAGTAAAACCAACACATTTCTCTGGTTGCCATATTAAAATTATCTTGTTCTGCCAAAACACAGCGTAGTTTACGCAGTGTCATCTCACTAACATGTGGAAACACAGTTGCGAGAGAATTCTGACACATTGGTTTGTTAAGTTTATGAAGTGAGGAACAGGGGAAAAGTAAGTCAGTAGATTATGAAAAAGCATGTCCTCGGTACAAAATAAACTTGTAATTTCTTGAAACTTCCTGGCAAATTAAAACTGTGTGCTGGACTGAGACTCGAACTCGGGACCATTGCCTTTCACGGGCAAGTGCTCTACCATCTGAGCTACCCAAGCGCGACTCCCGCCCCGCTCTCACAGTTTCAATTCTGCCAGTACCTCATGTTTCACAGAAGCTCCTCTGCGAACCTTGAAGAATTAGCACCCCTGGAAGAAAGGATATTGTGGAGACATGGCTTAGCCACAGCCTGAGGGCGTTTCTGGGTTCTGTAATTTCTCCATTTATGTTGTTCCAAAACTTGTAGCATTTCTTGTTTCACCAGCTATCGATGGCTCCTAAAATTAGATTCTTTCATCAGAAAAAAAAGTAGTTGGTGGAATAACACTATAGATAATAACCTTACGACAAAATTCTCTCCTCTTTATGTGCTATCATTTGCAAAAAATCTCACTTGGATAAATAAATGTCGTGTGACAAGGGCCTCCCGTTGGGTAGACCGTTCACTGGGTGCAAGTCTTTAGATTTGACAACACTTCGGCGACTTGCACGTCGTTGGGGATGAGATGATGATTAGGACAACACAACACGCACTCCCTGAGTGGAGAAAATCTCCAATCCGGCCGGGAATCGAACCTGGGCCCTATGACATTCTGTCGTCCTGACCACTCAGCTACCGGGGGCGGACTCACTTGGATATCTCAAACCGTTTATGGAATATGAGGAATGTTGTGGATATTTCACACTGGCTTTATCGATGGTGCGCCGCGATCGCAAATGAGTGTGCTACATCACATCAATTTCCTCAAGATTGGTGAGGATTAGAGACCTCTACCCAAGATTAAAGAAACGTCTGATACGTTAACTAGTTTTCACGCACACTAACGCATTACATTATATGCAACAATCGCAAAATCTTAGCGACCCCTATTTTTCATTGCAAACTTTTCGAATTTCGCACAGTATATTACTTCCAACTAAATATAACAATAACTGTCACATCATCATGAACCTGACATACAAAGCTACAAGTAACGCAAATTTTTTTATGGAATAGTTTCTGTAAAATAATTTGATAAGGACTGCAGGGTGTGCGCCTCGATTCTGTCATCACCGACCGGCCGAAAGGCGGCAAGCACTGTTGGACTCCTCGGATTGATTTGTTTCGGTGGGCTCAAAATGACTTGTCTACTAACTCTCCCCCCCCCCCCCCCCCCCCCTTTATTTTCGTCCCAGGGACATACACTCTTAGACATTGGTTGAGCAATGATGTATTTATTAAATCGCAATGCGATTGTCATATGTCACGGTCTTGTATGTGCTTAAATTGCATGCACATTTAGTGTAAAAAGCCTTCTCAAACAAATGGGCTCATGAAACACAGGAGTTACAATTTTTAGCTTGTGAAACTAGTGTCGTTTTTGAATGTGTTTATGTTCAGCATGAAACCTCATTTAGTGAAGCATAGTTCAGATCAAGGACTGTGATGAGCATTTTCTTTGAGACTGATGTAATACTTGTGATATGAAATGTAGTGTGCTGTGTAAATTTTGCAAGAAAACTGTTAGAGTTATCAACGGTGTACTTGGTCCTCATCTTAGGTATGCTGAAACGGCAATGCGTAAAATGAATATTGAAGATGTGATGGCAGGAAGTCAGCTTGTTATGCAAGTATCGTTTCCTGATGCTAACGAAAGCAGTAAACAATTGATAGCCTGCCAGTTCTGTACAGACAATTCAACAAAGGCAAAGTCCTTTGGGCCATGAAAGTAGTGTGCAATAATTTTAGCTTAAAATCCATTGATAAGTTTCAGGAACTGTTTATGACAATGTTCCCCAATAGTACCAATGCTGGAAAAATATCATGAACTGCATCAAAATTATCCTGTTTTATATCGAATGCTAGAGGGCCCCATTTCCATGTGCTGTTATTAGATGACCTATAAAAAATCAGGTCCTTGTACATTCGTAGATGATGAATTAATAAATAGAGAAATATAAAAGCAGCTTGATATCAAAATAAGGTACTGGCCACATGTCAGCGATGGAGTCAGTTCATCACTTCAACACTTACAAAAAGTCTGTGCAGAAAATCATGGGCGGTAGATGCGCAGACAGCAGGGCACGCATTGGGAGAGCGGTAGTGGTGGGGCTAGAGAGGGATGCTTGTAGGGTAAATGCCATTCTGAACTGAAGCCTACACTCAAATTTTTTGTAAATATTAGGTGGGGCCCCTTCACGACCACACTTGCATGGTGACCATTCAGAAATAGCTGTCACCTTTTGAATGTTGGGCTCAATAAGGTTCCCTTTCTGTGCAGCAGCCATAGAATATAAAATTATAAATAATGTAGATGCTTTGATTAGTACCTAAAAAGAATTTCGCCAAAAATTTAGCAATTTATTTTCTCCTGACTTGTTAACCATCTGTAACTTTCAGAGAAGTGTCATGAGTGGCGCCGAGTGGCTCTAGGCACTACAGTCTGGAACCGCGCGACCGCTACAGTCGCAGGTTCGAATCCTGCCTTGGGCATGGATGTGTGTGATGTCCTTAGGTTAGGTAGGTTTAAGTAGTTCTAAGTTCTAGGGGACTGATGACTTGAGCAGTTAAGTTCCATAGTGCTCAGAGCCATTTGTCACGAGTGGCAGATTTCGAGTACCTACAAATTTCTCTTGTTGCCACGTTAAAATTTGCTTCTTTTGCTAAAACACAGTGGTGTTTACACAGTCTTACCTCGCTAACATGTTGGGCAGATGCAATTGCGAGAGAATTGTGAAGTAGTGGTTTATTAAGTGAAGAACTCAGGAAAAATAAATCGTATCTTAAGAAGAAGCACATTCTCTCTACAAAATAAACATTTAATGTCTTCACTTATGTTGTTCCAAAACCTATAGCCAGCAGCTGTTCATTGCCCCTTGAAAATTACATTCTCTCATTGAAAAAGTCTATAGTTAGTGGAATAACACGGTAGATAATGAGGTTTTGCATAATAACCATGAGCCTCGATTCTGTCATCAATGACAGACCGAAAGGCGGCAGACAGGGTTGGCCTCCCCTTCTGAACAAATGAATGAACTTGCCCAGCACTTTTTATGAAAGTTGGTCACTGCGCATAGCCCACCATATCCTGTGCAGACCCTGCCTGATGTCTCATGCTACAGTAAAAGACATGTGATGAACAAAAGATGCTTTTAAAGTATCTGGAACTAACTGACATTGACACCTGCTCTATACATATTGCGCATGGTGTTTTTGGGAAAGGGTCAGAAAGGGTTCACAGTTTGTGGTCAGGAAAGGGCGGATGTAATGACACAGACACAATTTTTTTAATACTTCCTCCAATAAGAATAGATGAATTCAAGAAAATTCTGCATGCTTTCCAAGTTGAAATTTCTCTGACACTTGTAATGTTGTGCATTGAAAGACTAGTAAGTCAGTGGTGTGCTGATGAAATGGAAATTGGATGTGAAACAAGGAAAATCTTTTAAAAAAAAAATACTGCCCAAGTGCAGAAGTCACTTTTTCTTTGTATGAGAGAATTTTATGAAAAGTAGCACACCATCATCTTAAAAATTACCGGCCAACACTGTAATTGTGCAATAGAGTAGATGCCTTCAACTTGAAAATAGATGTAAATCATGGGCTGTGAACTCCATCAAAAAAATCACAGAAAATGTTATATTAACTTCTCCAATATCTATTGAAATCATCTCTCATGAGTGGAAGATTCTTCAGTGTCATACAATACCAGGTGATGTGTATATTGCAAAGGACATTGACAGAAACATGCAGAAGTTGATTATTGACCATTATTTGCAAAAATTATTTTTCATAAAAAGTTTTGCAGCTAGTGATGTGTTCCCAAACCTCAAGAGGTTGGTGAAAACCGAGTCAGGGTGGCGATTCTTCTGGAAAGCCTGGTATTCTCAGGCAATTACATTTTGCCTGGAAAAATCAGGGAAATCTTAGGGAATTTCAGAAATTTCATTAAATCTTAGGGAATTCTGTGTTTTTAACTTAGCTTTGAAATTTAATTTAATTGAGTTTCATATATCACATAGTTCAAAATAATATGTCAAATGTGTTAATTATATGAATATTATTCTTTATAAATTATCAATGTTTAGAAGCTGCATGTAAACTAATACTTATGGTGTATCTCACTTGAGAGGAAAGAAGTCATTATTGTGGTATCCGCTCCCTCTGCTCACCATTAATTTATCAGGAATTTTTGACCCCTGAATGTGTGAGTAGCCACCTTCTGTATTAGTAGTGGTAGATAGCAATGCAGATCCAGAAAGCAGATTTCCCAGTGTTAACAATTTTCTCACAGAAACTAGAACACACCTTCCCCCAGAATTGCATAGAGCGCAATTGAATCTATAAAAGATGGATTGAAACAATACAGCTATGAAATAAAAGTTTCTGTGAAATAATTTTTGAAAAGAAATTGTACAGTTCGTCAGTGCTACTTAGCTAGACCTGAGGAAGAAAAATGATTACAAGAAGAGTGTGCAAGGAAGAGGAAAGAATGATATGAAAAGAGGAAAAGAGAAGTAGTAGAAGAAGAAAAACAGGGAAAAAAATATTTTAGCAAAGTAAAAAAAACTTAAAGGAAAGAAAAAAAATTGGAAAGGGAGGAAAAGTGTATCTAATCAGAATTACATGCCTACAACAAACTTTTATCTGAGGCAAATAAGAGAATTAAAAATGCCCTAAAAGTCAGTGATTAGGCCAGTGTGAGAACAGCACAAAATAAACTAAATTACACAACTATTGCTCATTGAAAACATATGAGAAAAACAAAAATACAAAGAAAAAACAATGTAACTATGGTAGAATATTTTTGTATAGAGTCTGCTACCAAGAAAGTAAAGAAGAATTGAATGCAGATGTTTTGTTTATTTGAAACTGCCAGTACCTCATCTCCTAACTTCCAACCTTCACAGAAGCTCTCGTGTGAAGCTGCAAGACTATCACTCCTGTGGCTAAGTAATGTCTCTGCAGTATCCTTTCTTCCAGGAGCTCTAGTTCTGCAAGTTTTGCTGGAGAACTGTGAAGTTTGGAAGGTAGAAGACGAGATCCTGTCGCAAGTAAAGCTGTAAGGACAGGTCATGAGTCGTGCTTGGGTAGCTCAGTAGATGGAACATTTGCAAGTGAAAGGCAAAGGTCCCAAGTTAGTGTCTTGGTCTGGCACATAGTTTTAATCTGCCAGGAATTTTCATATCAGTGCACCCTCGACTGCAGAGTGAAAGCTTCATTCTGGGTAAACAACCCCCAGGCTGTGACCAAGACATACCTCTGCAGTATCCTTTCTCCCAGGAGTGCTAGTATTGCAAGTTTTGCAGGAGATCTTCTGTGAAGTTTGGAAGGTAGAAGGTGAGGTACTGGCAAAAGTAAAGCTGTGAAGATGGGTCATGGGTCATACTTGGATGATTCAGTCAGTAGAGCACTTGCCTGCGAGAGGCAAAGTTCCGAGTTTGAGTCTTGGTGCTGCACACTGTTTAGTCTGCCAGGAAGTTTCAAATCAGCACACACTCTGCTGCAGAAGGGAAATGTCAATATTCCAGTTCGAAGAGGTATATACCCGCATTTGTTCATCCCGAAAATCAAACTGGAGCAGGAAATGATTGGGGGGGGGGGGGGGGGGCGGACTGGTACACGAAGTACCCTCTGTCACATGACACAAGGCAGCTTGGTGAGTATAGATGTAGATGTAGAATGCTTATTCCATTATGCTCACTTCAATTCACCCTGGCCTAAACCGGCCTGTTGTCCTTCAGCCATCAACAGGCTGGCTGGTATTGTGAGAAGAGGTCCAGAATGAGAGAAATCTCTATTACATCACTGATGCTGAGACTTGTGTGCAAGTGATACATAATTTCTCTTGTCATCACTAATATGTTTATGCTCTTATGTCTTAAGGCTTTATAATTTCCTTCTGAAATCAATTGAAATTGTATCTCAATTGATTAAATTTTAGTAACCATTTTGACTTGAGTCAATTAAAAATTCACTTAAAAAAATAAATAAATAAATGCTCGAAACGGTCCAGGAAGGAGCTATAGTAGTATTGATCTCAAACTCTATGCTGTAGAATACAGTATTTGGCCAATAAGAGGAGGAAAGGTGGTGGTGTAAAATTCATGATCACCAGACTTGGTACATAAATTCTGGATTCAGTTCTAAATCTCTCCACACCATCTTCTGGAGTGAATGTTTTTGACACTGCATGAAATTCTATCTGTCAGATGGGCTGCATGCTAAACTCGGGAGTCCCCTTCATGGTGTTAGAGAGGAGTAGCCCCTGTGTTGGCATTGGGTTTCACACTCTTCCACATATCACCATCATACAACACCATAGGATATACACATCCATTGAAGTCACATTATGACATTCACTTATCTCTCACACACTGCACGGGGCCATTGTCCGTGAAGTAAGAAAACCCTTTCTGATTATGGGGCTGAACCTACTCCTTGGGACCTCCCAGTGAACGGTGCCATACAAAACACTATTTTTGTGCACTACTGGCTACTTTGTTTGAAAATATTCTTATATTCGAAGAACACAAAGACTTCCAACAATTTGAGAATTGCAGTGTGAGCTTCAGCACATGCTGGTTTGTTGTATAAAACAGCTTCAGACATTTGTCAAATATTTGGTGTTAAGTATGTAAAACCTTTATAGTTGAGCAAGCTAACCCCATTCCCCAACAAAAAGCTAGTTTTTCACGCAGCTCAGTGTTTATGACGTCATATCTCCTGAACTTAAGTGTCGTCCAGTGATATCATTTTACAGGTACATTCTGTGCTATACCTGGATATTGTCTCAAAATGTATTCCGAATAGTGTAAGTAATAAAGAAGTAATGCATTAAAATGTCATGCCTGATGATGAAGTTTTGCTGCATGAACAGCGAAAATGTAGTAAGTGATACAAGTCATGAAGTGCTCACATTCTCAAATACGAGTTGTATGTGGTCTGGGTAATTTTTGTGCTACGAGTTATGCTGCCTCAAGACATATACAAAGTTTATAACTGAAATACTTTACTTCCTGTGCTAAGCTTTTAATGTAAGATATGCCTCTTAGAGAGTATATTATGACAGCATTTTAATTTTTTTAAATTTACTCAATAATTATATGAAGTACTGAAAATTAAATAGTTATTGCCTCTGGAACCTGTTAGATAGGCAACCTGCAACTGGGCTTTAATAATAATTATCTAAAGAACAAATTTAAAAAAATGAAGTGCATGTAGAAGGTGGCAATAAGTGTGACCTTAGTGGTTGAGGCTTAAAAAATATCCTAAACTTAATTTTAAAAAATGAGAAATCGAAGAAATACCAGACTATTGGAAGGTGCAAGAGTCTGTGTACTTCAAAAAAAAGAAAAAGAAAACAGGCACAATCGATTTCCTAGTACTGTTAAAATTTTGTCTAGTGCAATATTAGGCAGATAGAATATTGATAAAAAAAGGGTAATATTGGGGCCATTCCAAAAATTAGGTCATCACTTTAGTCAATTTCTATAAAGGAAATGATTCGTGGGGATATGAGCCCCATTCTTCACATTTGCTGAATTAAAAGTAAATAACAGACAGACAAATTTGGTCAAAGCATGCCTGAAAATACCAAATTGGAAGTTAAGATTTTCAGCATATTTTTGTAACAATTTGAAATTCAAACCAGACTTTTGCAAGGAGACTGAAGTTAGATCTGCACACTTCAGTATTCTGAGAAAAAAGCACCATTTAAGAATGTAAAAAAAGAACAAAAAGAAACAGACAAAAGTAGCCAAGTAATACCTGAAATTGAAAATAAAGAAGTCACAATTAAACTTACCTGTTTTTGGTGTAGAGATAAATTGAACTTTTCTTAATTTTTTTGTTTATAGAAATCACTGTAATCTGACTTTGGATAAGTCTTTGAAGTCTAAAAATGTAAATATCTTGGAGAAGTTAACAAAAGATGCAAACCAGGGAGAAATTATTCAAAGCATTGGATTAACTAAATACAGTCCAATGAGAAATCGTGAGATTCCATAATAAGTCTCCAGTTACAGTAAAAGACCATTCCCACACATAAAAGCCAAAATCATACTCTGCAAAAAAACTTGACTCTCCTAGATACAACTGGAAAAGACTATCGAATCAAGTCAAACATTCTACAATAAAAATAAATACAAAAATAATCTCAGCAATTTCAAATTTGAAAAATAGAAAGAAAATCTAAGAATGTAAATATATTGAATGAAGACATCAAGTGCATAACAGTTTTTGAGATTCTGTGAAGAAGGGAACGGTGCAGAATGAAAAGTGCATGGTTGTTTTTTTAAAGAAACACACACACACACACACACACACACACACACACACACACACACACACACACACACACAAACAATTGGCATAACTGTAGATGAAGCTTGTAATCTGCACAAAACATTCTTGGTTGTATCAGAGTCCTTTACTTTCAATTGTTAGGCAAAAAACAGTAAATATTTCAGAGAGCTGTAAAATACTTGTTTATTTCCTTGCAATAATGTTGTTTTGTGAGATATCGTGATGTGGTACTGCTGTTGTCATGGTTAAGATTTCTCATTGAATAATTTGTTTACAGATGCTGCTCTTTCTCCACAACATGGAAAAGCAAACTCGAGCAATGGAGATGGACTGATTAATGACTTAAGACTTCTTTCACTTGAAAAACAGCTGAACATAGAACAGAAGGTAAAACATATATACCTGTTCTTTTAAGTTACAGTTCCGCATTGAAGCAGAAGATGCACAAAATTAGATACTAAGCTAATGGCTCAGAGAAGACAGTCAGAATAGTGTCAGGAGTGGATTCAGATGGTTATTTAATGTATTGTAGCCTTTCCTTTTTTAAAACTTTTCATACATATTTTTTCCCTATTGCTTTCAGTTTCCTCCCTTAAGCTCTTTCCTTGGTAGCAGTTTATCTTTAGCTGTAGGAGGAAAATGAAATTGTGTTCTTACCATGTTAAAATTTGAGTCCAGTTTAGTATTTTCAGTAAATTTTATTGTTTATTTTGGTTAGAAACTAGGTGTCTGCTATGAACCACTTTTTAAGTGCCAAAACATGTAAATTGTGAGTTATATAGCAAACACAAACAGCTCTTCAGTAAACTGTTAATGTAATAAATCACAGTTTCGACAGTTATTTGACAGAGCTGTTTTCATAACACACAGAAGTATTCAGTAATTCATTCCTGAATTACATGATAATCAGATGAAGCTGTCCAAGTCTAAAATGTATTAAGGTTAAGGTATTGTTTTGACTACATTATTTGTTTGGCCAGTAGCAGCTTAGTCCTCACCACAAAATTTATAAATCTTGAACCTAACTTAAAACAGTGGAAACTCCAGGTAGCCATTTTGGCTTGCCTTTGTATGCTTGTTCAAGATCACTAGTGCAAGATAACTTTCACACAATATTTGCATGATCTCATGTATGCATTTAAAAGCCAATGCAATAGTCAGTCTGACATGGTGGGGTCATTATGTAGCCTTTCAGTAGAGCCTCCAGACAACAAAGGGATCAAATTACTGATGTTTGAGCATACAAGGGGTGAATGCCCATCGTGGGGCATCAGGGCCCCTGGCAATGGCTGTCGTACCAAATAACCTTTGCTGCGGTTGGGTGGTACCTGTAGGGAGTGGGTGGCCTGAGGGTGGACATTTTGCACTTAAAGTCACCTCTGCTGCACAGTCTACAGCTCTTCAGGCGAACGATTGTATGACACACCCATGAACATTGCTCCACATAAACATTTGAAAATGGTCCAAGGAATTGTCTTACACAGGTATCTCACACTCCATACAGATGAGCTATGGGTTAATCTTGAAAGATGAGGTGTACATTTTATCTGACGTGCTCAGAAAAGTCCTAAGGATGATTGAACAAATACATGTGCTTGTATCTTAGCTTTTGAAGGGAATTTCCTCCCGGAAACAGTTAGTTACAGTGTGCAGGTGTGACGTGAAACTTTTAAGTCCCACCACCAATGAGGTGCTTCTGATGCTTACGCTTTGGTCATATGTCATCCTGCTGCCCAGTGGACCCAAAATGTGGTAACTGCTGATGATCACTCCATGAAGGTAGTCCATGTGACCAACGACGTTTGTGTGTTAATTGCACTGAACATTATCCTTTATGTTCACCAGTTCGCGCAGTCTTAAAGAAAGAAAAGAAAATACAGGAATGTAAGTCTGTTGATTGGCTGTCCTATACTGAAGTACTAAAATAATAACAACGCCCATATCCTGTTGCTATGATGACAAATTATGTGAAAACAATTGGGATAAGGCTAGTCACATGACCGTGGAGGAGCCAAAGCCTTCCACGCCTTTGGATTTTGAGCCAATGCTCATTGGTGTGCTTCCATCCCTGTTAGTGACAAGCAGTGGTCTGGGAGGATGGCTGGCCCTCCTGGCCCCTTTTGCCTAACCTGGACACTCGTAAGATGATTATTCATTGGAACTGTAATAGATATTACTGTCAGCTGCTGGAATTACAGCACTTTATTTCCTCCTCTTCTGTAATTTGCGTTGCTCGACAAGAAATGCATTTCACTGTTGTCCATGCCCCAATACTATGCAGTTATCATGCATTGTGTCAGAACTGAGCTGGCTCCAAAAGGGCATCTGGAGGGATTTGTATGTTACGGAACATAGACATCACCTGTGACTGGATTCCCCTTCATAACACAATGGAAGCAGTATGGTTGCAAACTAACTCAGCGATCATTATTTGCAACATTTACCTATCTCCAAGAAGGCCACTTACTTTCACTGAGTTGACCAGTTGAATCCAACAACTCTCCACCCTTTTCTCGTACGTGGGGATTTCAGTGTGCACTCCCCCTTTGGGGAAGTACCACTTCATCGGATAGGAGCCTTCTGTTACACCAGCTTCTTACCAACCGTGATCCATGTTCCCTCAGTACTCGCCCATGGCACCTTTCAGCTATATCTTCCCACAATCTCATGGCTTCACTACTTGTGGTCACTACATAACAATCTTTGTGGCAGTGACCATTTTCAATAATCCTGTCAGTTCTTTGCCACCACAAAATGCAATTGCAACCAAAACTATTTTTAACCGATACTGTTAAGCACTGGTTTGCTGTATGCCACATAAGGAATGGAAGAATTTCAATAAGATGTGATATGCTTTAACATCTCCTGCTGGTCGGGAATGCCATTCATTGCCAAGAACGGGTGTAGTGTTTTTATGACGGAACTGATAGCTGTTGACAGAACTTTCCAACGTATTAAAAAGGCCTTCCTTGACCATGTTTTGATATGTAATGACTCAATGAGCATACTCCAGGCCGTTGACCGCTGTTACTCTTGTTGCCCTATGGTATCTGCTATTCATGACCTTGCTTAACTTCATCATACTGCCTGCTCGATTGTCTTCAGGTGGGTCCCAAGTTATGTGGATATCCCCGGGAATGAAGTGGTTAATTGTTTAGCTAGAGGAGCTATTACTTGTCCCCCATTTACTTTGACGATCCCAGGTGCGGATTTGCAAGTGTAAACAAAATCTCTGCTCCATCAGAGATGGAAAAGCATCTGCCAGACTACTAACCCCCCTGTAATAAACTGTGCACTATCAATCGAGGAGAGTACTGCTTCTCCCAGAAGAAGTCCGCCATCCTGTGTTGCTTATGCATTGGCCATACCAGGCAAACTGATAGTTTTATTGTTGTTGTGTGTGTGTGTGTGTGTGTGTGTGTGTGTGTGTGTGTGTGTGTGTGTGTGTAAAGCTCCATTCCCATATTGTTGAGGTTTATACATGAACAGTACCTCATACCCTGGTGGAATGACCGCTCTTTCTGGTCCTCCATGCTAATAGAAATATTTTTAGAAACTTTTAAAATCTAAAAAACTTTCAGTAGCAGCTTAGTTGTTAGTAGGTCCTTTATTACAGGATCAAACATAACCGGTTTCTCAGTGATTTAATCACATCCTCAGGTGTATACATACAGCTAATTTAACATTGGTGTGTTAAAAATAAACAGTTTCCCAATGTCCAGAAGGCATTCGTAATGTCAGAATTGCCTAAATTGGATGGTTACAAGACCTGCCCTTCTCTGTATACATTCAGTATTCCTTGTTAGTCCTATTTGGTACGGATCCCAGATACTTGAGCAGTATTCTAGAATGGTGAACATGAGTAGTTTGCAAGCAATATTCTTGCACTTCCCCAGTATTCTACCAATAAACTGAAGTTTATTACCTGCTTGATCCACAGCTGAGCCTAAGTGATCATTCCATATCATATCCCTACGAATTGTTGCACCCAGGTATTTGTTCAAGTTAGCTCATTCCAACTATGACTGATGATGTTATAGTCATTGGATACAACATTTTTTTCATTTTGTGAAGTGCACAGTTTTACATTTCTGAACATTTAATGCAAATTGCCAATCTCTGCACCACTTTGAAATCTTATCATGATCTGACTGATTATTTATGCAGCTTCTTTCAGACGGTATGTCATTATAGATGACTGCATCATCTGCAAAAAGTCTGAGACATGTGACACTGAAAAATCATTCAATATAACATGCTGTGTTCTCCCAACCAAAAAGTCCTCATCCAACCACAAATTTCACTTGAAACCCACATGATCGAACTTTTGGCAATAAGTGTAGGTGTGGTACTGAGTCAAATGTTTTTCAGAAATCAAAAAATACTGCATGTACCTGACTGCCTTTGATCCAAAGCTTTCAGTACGCCAAGTGAGAAAAGTGGAAGTTGGGTTTCACTTGATCGACGTTTTTGGAATCCTTGCTGTTTGGTGTGGAAGAGGTCATTTTCTTCAAGATACCTCATTATGTTTGACCCCAGAATTTGTTCTGAGATTCTACAACAAATTGATGTCAAGTTATTGGATGGTAGTTTTGTGGATCACTTCTTCTATCCTTCTTGTAGATATGTGTTACCTGTGCTTTCTTTGAAACACTTGCACAGTTTTTTGTTCAAGGGATCTACAATAGATTTTAGTTAGAAGAGGGGCTAACTCATACAGAATCTGATAGGGATTTCATTGGGCCCGAGAGCTGTGTTCAATATTAATAATTTCGACTGTTTCTCAATGCCACTGAGACAAATACTGATTTCACTCATCTTTTCAGCAGTAAGTTTCTTGGCTACATCTCCATTTTCTAGTAGCCAATCCTTTCAATATACAGTTGAATTTTCCCCACAAATCTTACTGCTATCAATTTCAAGCTTCAACCAGCTTTTTGTACCTAATTTTATGTGAGCTTCACTGCTTTTCAGGAGTGCTTTGAACTCTGGCACTTTGCTGCAAAAGCTGTGGCAGTTAACCACTAGGGTTTTAATACTCTCATGTGTGTGAGGCATTTCTTTCAATCATGTACTGATATTTTGGGTTTCCTACAGCTGTTGTTATCTGGATTAGCTGGAGAACCACCTAATCTAAAAAAAAAAAAACCCGTGTGCACCCACAGTCAGATACCTAGGTAGCAGCCTCTGATGTGCAGTGCAGTTTTATGCAGTGTCTCTGTTGTAAAAAGATTTGTGAACGAACAAACCGTATTAGGTTATTAGGAATTTAAATATATCTTTTAACTCCAGTTCTGATTTCCCGTGTAACCTCTCCTATTCTGTGGTAGTAGTTTCTACCTATTCCTTCTTTCTCCCTTTATTTCTGTAAATTGGATGAAAGAATTTTAAGTTTTGAAAACATATTTGTTCTTTCTAAGTGTTCATGTATCCTGTCTTTTCAGTAGGCTGGTTGGTGAGCAACGTTTTTCCTTTCGTTTTAATTTGCAATTTAATTTTTTACTTATCTTTAAATTTTGTATTTTTTGTACACATGAAGCTTATACTGTACAGTTACCTACATTCTTATACAACTCCTTTGGTAGAAGAACTGAACTGTTGTATAGACTTTGTGACTTTGAAAAGGCTAGCCAGAACTAATTGTAAATTTGTTTCTCTGTACAGGTGAAACAGGGAGCTGAAAATATGATAGCAAGTTTGACAGCCAGTCACTCTAGAGATAAAAAACTTTTAGCTGAAGCTCATCAGATGTTGGCCGACTCAAGAGCTAAAATAGAGTTCCTGAAAATGCGCATTTTGAAAGTAAAGCAGCTACGACATAGCAGTGTGGATCCTAGTTCAGTACCTAACAGTACCAGTAGTAATGGGAGTGGCGAAATGAATCAAACCAAAGGTAAATTGTAACTGATAATTCAATGCTTACCTGGGGGAATTTTTGTAAATGGTTATTATTAGTAAAGTTCATATAGGTAAGTATTCAGGTTATACATCGTGTGTTTTAGAGTAAGTTAATTGTTGCACAAATTGTAACTAATTATGGAAATACTTATCTACCTTCATTTTACCATGCTATTATGAAACAAAGACATGTTAGCATTAAGAACTTTTGTGTGTTTGGTATGTCATATGTCAACTTCCATACTCATTTTCACAACCGTAAAAATTATTTCTGCACACCAGTGAACCAGGTGCGTTTATATGGTATGTGAGCCTTCTGCAGTTTGGATGGTGTCTTTAAAAAGCTGCAAATACCTTACCCCTGGGGATGTGCTAGTCAAAATTAGGCAAAAAAGTAATGTGGGGAGACTTTACTTTGTCATACCACTGCAGCCAGTTGAAGGATCTTCATTTGACCCCTTTATAGCCCATATTATTGAAAAATATTTTCATCCTATATTCTGTCTGTGTATTTTGGGTACAAGAACAGAAATTGTATGAAGACCAGTCTCAGTTGGTCTCATGGTGCTACTTTGAAACTGTGGCAGTATAAATACTAGATTCATCTCAAAATAAATGATGTACCACATAATAAAATGATTTAAAATTGTACCTTCTTTGTGCCAAGATATTCACTTCCACCTCTACATATAATCGGCAAAGAGTCAGCCATTAATATATGAATCTTTTCTTTTGATCGATACCTTTTGTTCTGTGAGGATTGATTCATATCTTTGGTTAGTTTCCGTATTTGACTTTTAGTCAATATTATTTTTATACCCTCATGCTGACTCAATATGATGAGCCAAATATAAGGTCTTTTTCTAAAATAAAACTAGTGTTTGACTAGCATAGTGTTAGTACCCGTTTCTTTCAAAGTGCTCTGTTGTCAGCTCATACCATTGTCCCAGGAACCTCCCCACTTTGCTGCACAGTCCTGGAAAGCATGTTTTCGGATATCCTTTAGTGTCCATGACAAATTCTCTTTAATGTCATCAGTGGTGTCAAAATTATGTCATTTAAGCATAGATTTTAATTTTGGAAACAAGAAAGTTGCATGGAGCAAAGTGTGGGTAGTAGCATGACCGCAGTTGGACATTAAACTGATTTTTGGCAGAAAAGTCATAAATTGCCTATCTTTGTGGGCAAGGCACAGTACAATAATGAAAGTTCACATTTTGTCTTTGAGGCAAACATTCAACAAGCACAAACTCATTAACATTGGGGAAAAAACCTGTGAATACCAATTTGATATGAGCCTGTCTTAATGCAGTCGTCATAAATCCGACACTTGTTTCTGTGACAATATGCAGGAGCGCAGCTCAGTCATTCAGTGTAGAGAAAGCCAACGCACACTAATCGATACTTGGATGCAGATAGTTTGTGTGCAAGAATGTGGGTCCGTAACATGCTAATGCATAGAGCAAAGATTATTTCTGATGATGATGACCACTTACAGGCTGAACTGGAACATTTGAGACACGCTTTCAGAGAGAATTCTTATAGCAAAGGAAACATTAAAAACATGTTCACGTGCAATGAAGGGCTCCTTTTGAATCGGCAGAAGAGGCCAAGTTGGCTGCTTTCCTGCTGTACTGTGGAGCAACGAGCCGCAAGTTAGGATGTGTGCTGCAGAGACATGAACTGAGACCAGTATTCTGGCACAACCCCAAGATATGAGACATGCTGTGCCCTGTTAAAGAAAACATTGTTTTTCAGGTGCCCGATGTGTGAGGTGTCCCTTGCGAAAACAGTAGCACCTATATAGGTCAAACTATTTGCACAGTTGCAGAGCTTTGTACTGAGCACAAGCGACATATTAAAAAAAGGGAGCTTGGCAACTCAGTCATAACTGAGCCTGGAAAACTGTCACAAAATATGGTTTGAAAAGACAAGAGTCTTGGCTCATGCATCATCATATTGGGATTCTGTTATAAACGAGGCAGCTGAGATGAAAATAAACAGCAGCATTTTTAACTGAGACCAAGGGTACACAATTAGTAGGGCATGGGTGTGGGCATTGGATATTGAAAGAAAGCAAAGACAGATACATGATGCTCATAGGGAGGCGGGAACAGCAGTTTCAAGTGTGGCTCAGGCTCCTCATGCCGCTTGACATCACTGGGTCCCATGGCAGGCTGAAGCTGGTATGATATGCCCAATATGTTTCCACATCTGCCTCGTTTCGGCCTTCTCCATTTGGTACCATAGGCTGCAGTCACGTCTGTACAAGGAGATAACCATACCAGTCTTGGCAGTTAGTTGTTTTTACTCCTGTCACAATGGCAGAAATAGCCATCAAAAGCTTGAGTATTTTATTTGAATTGATGCGCCTTGAAAACTGAAAGATTTTACTCAGAACAACTGTCTCTTGACCACCGGATTGTCCCTACGTGACTTACCCTGAGTCTGCCACCATTGTCCCTTCATTGCATTTTATCCAGTGAATGATGCCCTGCCTTCAACTATGTTACCTATCCCAGTTTTTTCATCATGTTTAGAGCACTAACTGCCATCCTTCTCCTAAACATGTAGTTGTCTGCTAGCTAGATATGTGTTCCATAGATCATGAAAAACATTATGACTTAGAATGTTTCAACTGAACAACAAACACAGAACATACATTTAAAAAATATATGTATTTTTATGGCTACTTGCTGGGCAATTAAAGGTTTTTGCATATATGAATAATTATTTCTATTCAATAATTTGTCTTTGGTGTATAATGAGTTATTGAGAAGAAACACCTTTAAATTAACATCTGGAAACACTTCTGCTGGCTGTCAGACATTTTGTTTCCATGGCTAGAGTGTCAGAGTTGTATAGCGCTCCTTAAAGTGCCAAAGGTAATTCAGTAAAGTGTAATGCAAATCACTTTCCTTCTAGTGTTGTACAGATTATCCAAGTGGATTTCAGTGCCACTGGTTTATATGTGTTAGTCTTGTGTAGTATTTTCATGAGAACAACATTCTCAACTTTCATCTCAGTAGAGGTAATTCTTTTTAATTATTGCCATTTTGCGAGTTTTCTGCAATTTGTGCCAACCAGACCGGTTTACAATATATAAGTTTTTCTTTGTAATGCACTAGTTCTAACAAATTTTGCAGTATCAGCTTTTTTATGTAGCAGTCATTAGTGCCTACTGTTACAACAAGAAAATAATATATCATTATTGTACTTTCACTTAAATAGCTTGTGCACCTGCATTAATTAAAATGAGCTATCTTTTTTTACTGTGTACAATTACAGCTCTGTTAAGCAATAAAAATATTTTGATGAAACATTTCAGAAGAATTTTAGGATGATGGAATTGTATTTTTTCCCTTCGTACTGTCTTTTCATCAAGATACCTCCCCATTAATTAAAGTTTATAATTACTATCAATTATAATTATATATTTATTGCATATTTGCTTTCTTTAACAGACAAATTTGAAACACCACTTGAAGAGAGAGTGGAAGAATTAAGGCACAGACTGAGGATTGAGGCAGCTGTTGTAGAAGGTGCAAAAAATGTTATAAAAATGCTGCAGAGTTCCAAAGTTGTAGATAAAAGAGCCCTTCAGGAAGTAAGTAGCATTTCAACATACAGTTTTTCACTTGACTCACTACATTTTTGTATGAGAAGGTTGTATTTTATTTTGATTTATATTTGAAAGAGAGAGTCGTCATGACAAAGCTGTCAGCTGAAAACAGCACTATAAAATACAGTAACCGAATAATTTTCTCTATTTTGATTTCCTGCAGACTTGCCTTCCTATTAAGTGTACACACACACATGTTGAATAAGTAATATATTAGGAGACACATTTTTGTGTGTCAGGGTGGACTGATAATTCCACTTGGTACACAATGTTACAGTTGACTTAGTTTTCTCTATTAGTATTATTAGCACTGCATGAAAGGAACTAGTTGAGTTGTGATACTCTCCGAAAATAATTTCTTTGAACCTGGGCCCACGGCCTGTGTAATTAGTCAGTAAAATCATGTTTTCCTTTGATAGCCTGTATTTTCTAAAGATAAGTCTGTGTGTATCTTGATGCTGACTTCTTCAACATATAAACTTTTGTTTAATAAACATAGATTAATAAATAAAAATTGATGTCAGTTGGTAACTTCACAGAAAAATTGAATCATCTACCCTGCTGGATATCTGATTTTTTTCATCACCATCGTGATCATAGTACCTTCAGAATAAAATAAAATAACATTACTAGTTTTACTGGTCCAAGTGATGTTTCTGTAACTGTTTATGATCTTAGCAAAATGGGGGTTTCTCTGCAGAGTTAATATTAGTGAGGTCATGGATTCTCACAATTCTGAGGGCATCAACTTAGATGATGAATGATCTTATAATATCTACGAGGATGTTTAAATCCTTGAGTTTCTGTAGTTATGTGGCTTCTGGAATATCTCAACAAAGCGACTATAACGTTGTAGCCCTGTCACCGAAGGCAAAAACAAAGGTTGAATAAGGGGGAAAATTGTGTACTTGAAAATTTTTGTCTACTTACATGAAAGGATGTCATGAACAACATACGAAAAATACACACCGGTGGTGTATGAGCAGGATGGTGGGGCCTTAAATGTTACTTTTTTATGTTTTTCTTATATAACTCTAAAACTGTGGCAACTAGCAAAAATGTTTCCCAGTACAAAATTAGATTTCCTGCAAAGGAAGTTCTATTCACTTTTTCTCTAGGACTAATAACCCCGCATTCCAGGTGATGGAAAGGCCACAGATTACTAAAAATATTGTTTTAATGGTATAAAACTACTGTTTACTGTTAAATGGATTGTGTTAAGAACAGATATCGAATATGTGTACAATGTCTTTAGTGCAGTAGAGCCATAATAATAGATGAATTGTGTAGTGGGGATGTAACAGGGTATGTGGAGCAGGGTGGAGAGTAGAAGTGCAAGGGAAATTTGGTCACCGAATTGTGGTCATACACTTCCCTCCTCCATAGGTCTGCAAACTGCAACAGCGAGCAGGTGATTCCCCACTCTGTCTACCCCACTACATCACAAAAGCAACTACAGGGTGTTTCACAAAGTTATACCGACGTTCTGCAGCGCAACTCATGATCCCTTGTGATGTGGTGCACAGACGTGCCCAGAGAGGGAGTGTAACACTAGGATAATGATGTGAGCTACTAATAAAACTAATGCAAGAAATGCATAGGGATGGAATCTGCGTAAATCTCTGCCCACTATTCTACACTTCTATAGGAGAAATAGTTTCTTAATCACACTGTCCAGCACCTGAGGTGTTCTTCTGTGAAAGGTGACCTCTCATCCCAGGTGCTGCTTGCTTTTGATTTTGCAGACAGAGGGCGGATTCACCTGCTCATTCTTCAGCTAGCACACCTATGAAGGGGGAAAGGTGTGACCACAGTCCGGTGACCTACTGTCCCTCACACTGCTGCTCCCACCAGTCGCCTCTCCACCCTGTTACAGCCACAAAAAACAATTTATCCCTAAATACCACTCTACTGCACTTAAACACAATACACGTGTAGTATTTGTTTTTCACCCACTTCATTTAACAGTAATTTTATGCCATTAAAACACTATTTTTAGTAATCTGTGATTTTTCCCTCCTCTGGAACACTGAAACTATTAGTCCCAGAGAAAAATAAATTGGATGTTTTTTGTATGAAATTTAATATAGTTTTCGAGTTATTAAAGAAAAGTGTAAAAATTATCTTTAAATGTTCCTTCCCCCATACCCCACTGGTGGGGATTTTTGGTATGTTGTTTATGACACTCCCTCCTGCCGCTGTACGAAAATTAGCAATTACACTATTTTTGCCTAATTTTTCTTTACTAACTGGACAGTTGTCTCTTTCCCCTTGCTATCTGGTATTTTAGATATTTTTACCCCTTTGATATTCATTCCATATTGAAGATAATGGAAGTTTTCTTCTGTGATTGCGATAGAATGGTATGTCAGAATGATCTCTCCCTCCCTCCCTCCCTCCCCCCCCCCCTCCCCCCTCCCCCCTTTCCTGTTTCCACATACAGTTACCAATTTTCAAACACTCTTCACTATATGATAATGAAAATGATTGGTCACATTTTGGTAACAGCATCACTCCCTGCTGCTGCAGTTCCTTGTCCCTCCTTATTTTGTGTTTCACCAGTTCCTGTACTTCAAGAACGAGTCATGATAACTAAGTAAGGTGATGTATTCATAAGAAACTGGACTTGTGTCCAACATTTTTGTTTGGTGATCATGCAGAGAGCCTCTGTTCAGGAAGTACCCTCACTTTTTTATTTTCATCTAGTTAAACTTGCCACCCTGAAGTTGAAATTTTCTTACAGCCTGATCCTTATCAGTTTGCTCTTGAGTGCGTGTAAATTAAAAATAATAATAATTATTATTACTTCATAATTTCAGATTGCACATTAGTGTGAAAATATTATTATTATTATTATTATTATAAGGCAAAGTACCATTATGAGCTATAACTCAAAGACCCCGAATGTACCATGCAGTCATTGTAATTATGTTTGTTGAGAAAGATTTATAAACAAAAGGTGAAATTTGATCGTTGTGCATGAATAATTGCCTTGTTATGCTCAATAAAACCACATACCCAAGCCAGGCTGTAAATTTGGCCTTTGCTTTTTTAACTACATAAGCCATGGTGTTACTGTATACTGTGTCCTTTTTCTTTTCATGATTCATTCTTTTTCTAGTACTTGAATGATAAAATTTTATCAGATTCTATCTCTAGTTCTTTTCTTTCACATCTTTAGCCGAAGAGGACTGTATGTCCATACTGCTGCTGCCATCGCTGTCATAGATCTCATGTAGGGTACTAAAAATTGGGTAATAGAGATCAAGCTACACACAGGCGCAGGCAGTCTTTTTCCCCCATCCTCTTCCCGGAGAATATCAACAAGTCCGTTATTATTCCTGACATAATTTCCTAATGTTCACTTTATTGTTTTTCATAAACAGTCATGCCTTTCAAATGAATTGTTCAATGATGCAGATATAAGTTATTGTAGTTAATGGACACTGAATTCTATTTCTTTGAATTGAATTGCTTTAAATGGCTGTTTTCATGTAATGATGAAATTAGAAAAGAAACGCATATCTGTAGAGACAGAAATTGAAACTACATGCAGGACTGTAATATATGCAAGACTCAGTATTCAGGTTGGTCATAAACATATAAATGGATCTTTATATCTACTACGAGACTTAACTCCCTTATGTAACTGTAAAATTTGGAGAAAAACTTCAGCTAACTCGTATGTATGAATTCCAATCATATTGTCATTGTTGGAAGATACTCCAATCATCCAACAATAACTTGTGATAGTTGCAGTTTTGTAAGTGATGAGCATGACAGCATCATTTGTACAACAGTATTACACGTGTTCTCTGAAAACTGCCTAGACCAGATAGTTCAGAACTGGAAATATATTAGATTTAATGACAACATATAAACCAAACCTATTTGAAAAAGTCTATATTGGAAGTGGTATCTGTGGCCATCAGGCAGTTCAGCAACCGAGTAGGAAGTTGTAGATGTTCAGTTAGTTAGATAAAGAGACATTGTAGTGCGTTTAAAATTAGTTGCATCTTTTGACAGTTCTGCACAGGGCGAGTAGGGGAAGCATAGTTGTCTGTGTGTGCCGAGCACGTCACCGGCCGACCATAAAGCCATGCCTACCTTACATCACGAACGTTAGTGGCCGCCAGGCAAACATTCTTTGGTGGTAAAGAAATGCCATAAATGAACAGAACAGTTAAATCTATCATCTTTTATACATAACTCACAGTTATGGTGTAAGTGAAGTGATCCCAAGGGAAGAAGCATCACTGTCCTCTTCCTTGGAACTGGTACTGGCACCCACTGAAATTAATATCTCTTCAATCTATTCTTCCAGCAGTCCTTACGAAGGTGCTGTAACTCTGTCGAATATACGTATTTGCCCAAGCTTCCAACTGATAGAACTGACTAAGGAACTACGACGCTGAATAACTCTTCCGAAAGTAGATTGAGCTTGACTGAACTAAATGTATCATGTTAACTGCTTTGCTTCCTAACAACATTACCAAGCAGTTCAGTGTAAAACATCAACCCTTATCAAGCTGTTCAACTACGGATCGTTTTCCACGCTACCCTACTACAACTGGAACTCTATTGAAATTAAAACATGAAAACCTCTAAGACAAATGCACAAACAAACGCTTGGTTAGAACAAAACGAAATATCGTATAAGTAGCACAGTTTTACAGTTTAACATTCGGTCGTGATGCTCTGAAGCATTTACCGGAACAAATTTTTCAGTCGTTTGTAGTTAAGCCGACCATCAAATTTTTGAGAACTAATGACCGTTTTGCATACTCACAAATAGTTCTGAAGTGTGTGCACGGCATAAGACCACGACAAATGGGCAAATGCTTAAGAAATGGCCAGCAGTATTTTGGATTCGGTTGTGAAAGTCTGACTGGGGTAGCATACGACCAGCGGATATATGATCGTTTGGCCATAAAATCGTGTTCTGAGTATAATCTTGACACTTCTGAATGCAATGCTTAAGCTCTGTCCAGGGCGGAGAACGTTAACTAAAAAGCTGCAGAATTTGTGAACAGCAATCCTGAGCTGGCGTGCTAATCGAAAAGTCATTATCAATCATGTCAAGACAGTATTTGGGTTAAAAGTGACTTCGTGCGGTATTGTCAATTTCGTTGCTAAAAAACGCAAAGTGTCTTAGTTAAGCGATGTAAAGCAAGATGCTAATTTTTTGGAAGGCACCAAGAAATACCACCTAGGTGCGCGCATTAACTACAAATATTTTATATTCACTCAAAAACAACTGACGCCAGCTATGACAAAGATGATCACTTGCGTTAATGACTACAGTATAGTATTAATCTACAACTGACTTTAAAGAGCACCGAGAAATAAATGTCAGAAAATATAATTTTTCAGAATTCCACAAACTAAATGTGAATGAACTTTTTGAAGTGTCCCTAAAGAAGTTTGTTGCTCATATTAAAAAGGAGAAACTTTGGTAGGCAGTGGCTTTGTTTAGTCTTCTACAGTAGAAGCAACTGAACGCGTCTTATATGTTCCGACAGTATTACTACTGCGTCCAATCGCTAGTCTTGGACTCCTCAAACTCTCCAAAAGAATAATTAATAATTTTACCGATAAACTATTTTTGTAGGTTTTTAAAAACATTTTTACAGCGTTACCACTTAAGGGTGGCGTTTTTACCACGTGATCTAATTTCAGAACCAGAAATGTTTCAAGAAACTCCTATCATGGTGTAACTTGAAACACCCGTTATTTTTCCATTTTTAACAGAAAATATTGACCTGAATTGTTATTACCTACTGGAAATTTCTATTGGGAGCGTGCCTCAAAGTTTGATATACGTTTTATGGTTCAAACGGCTCTGAGCACTATAGGACTTAAATGCTGAGGTCATCAGTCCCCTAGAACTTAGAACTACTTAAACCTAACTAACCTAAGGACATCACACACATCCATGCCCGAGGCTGGATTCGAACCTGCGACGGTAGCGGTCGCGCGGTTCCAGACAGTAGCGCCTAGAACCGCTCGGCCACTCCGGCCAGCAATACGTTTTATTGTGTTTCTGTTTATTGTTGCGATGCAGGTGGCTTCAAAATTAGAATGTGTTTCAAGTAACCCCCAAAGACGGTAAATTGTTTTTCTTTATGTATACATACGATGCAGGTGGCTTCAAAATTAGAAAGTGTTTCAAGTAACCCCCAAAGACGGTAAATTGTTTTTCTTTATGTATACATGGTTAAATACAAGGGATAGGCACAATAATGTGAACAGTGGTAGTAATGGGATGGTTGTGTTTGACGGTCAACAACGCAGGCAAGGCACGTGTCGCGCTGGACTGTGCATGTTCAGTACCGACTAGGTGTCAGTGCAGGCTGTTTACGAGTAGTGCACACTTCGTATTTGCATTCAGAGGCCGAGGTCGACGTGCAATGAAACACCTAACAGAGTTCTAAACAGGGCAAAATGGTGGGGGGCGATTAGTTGGAGCACCAGTAGCCAAGACAGCCAACTTATTGAATGTTTCAAGAGCAACTGTTTCAACAGCCTTGACAGCCTACACAAAACATCGAAAGACATCCTGGTGCAAACTTAATAGTGGGCGCAAATCGAAAGTAATTGGCAGAGCTCGTCGTACGCTAACACGAATTGTGTCAAAACAACACAAAACTACGGCGGCTAAAGTGACTGCATAGCTCAACAGCCATCTTCGAGAGCCCGTATCTATCGACAATGTCCGTCGAGAACTCCATAAAGCGAATGTTCATGTACGAGCTGCTATACCGAAACCGCTAGTGACGACAACCAACGCAAAGAAGAGTAAAAGATGGTGTCAGGAGCATAAATCCTGGACGACTGATCGGTGGAAACACGTCATATGGTCCTCTGAGTCAACGTTTTCGTTATGTCCAACATCGGGCCGTGAGGAGAACGCCACAAGAAGCCTACAATCCTGATTCACGCTTCTTCTAAATAGAGTTAATTAAGCGATAAGGAATAAGAGTACTGTGATGCGTAAAGCACTGTCGCCAGAACCGAAATTACATATCACGTTGCGTGCATTATAATCGAGAACGCTCCGCATGCTAGAGGATGCGGTTTTAGTTGTTGATGACGTTGTTTCATTAACACCAATAATTGTTACATTAACAGTAACGCAATAATTATTCGAAGGAGACCGCATTAAGAAGAGAATGGTTTGCAAACTACTCTGTTGAAAATAGATCTGTACAGTACAATATTACAAAATTCAAATACATGCGAATGGGGAGCACTGCTGCGACGTTTTAAATAGATGGATATTGAATAAAGAGTGCACCTTCTTGATTTGTGTAGCATTCCCTCCTGACAACAATATTCCTTAACAAAGAGTCAGCCAACTCGAACGATGGGATTTTAATCTTGTAGACGAGAGCATTTCCACAGCTAGAATTACACTTGCTTGTATTTTTCTTAATTCACTTGTATATGTGCTCCTAAATCAATAAATTGTTACCTGCAGCTCAGATATTTTCAAACCACTGCAGCTCAGATATTTTCAATCCATCTATGTTCTGATCGCACATGATGGTCTCAGGAACAGCAATATGTTTTGTAATCAGCATCACTGAAATCCCACAGACATCTACGCAAAGCATAGATATCCAAAAAGCGAACGTTGTTCTCCGTTCCCCACTCCATATTTCAGTTTGTCTACACTCTATGAACACACGTAACCTCAAAACTCATGCAACTAGTGACGCCAAAGTAGGAACACGCCGAAAGCGTTCAGTTTCACCAACGAGTGGCGCAAACGCGCGATGCGCATGCGCATTGGCCGGTAGTGCAGTTGCCTGCAATCTAGTGTCGTCCTGTAAACTAGGCTTTACAAACGGGTTCAAGAGGCCTACAGGGAGTCTGCCACATCTTGCTTGCAAGTTTCCAGATGGCTAAAACAATTTAACGTACGTCTGGACGGCCGTCAACAAGTTCAACGCCCGACAACGTGACCCGTACGCGTGCGTTACTAAATGCCGACAGATTTGTGTGTTTCGGTGTCTAGCGGAAGAGCTAAACGACGTGTCATATCGGATTGTGTTTAATATAGTCACTGATGATTTGAACATGCGAAAGGTGTGTGCCAAATTGGTTTCAAAAGTACTGGATGGCGACCAGAAGAGCAACCGTTTGGAGACTGCGACAGAACTTGTGGAACAGCTGGAAAGAGACCAGGCTTTTTAGACAATGTCATCAACGGCGATGAGACATGTGTTTCTGGATTCGACTCAGAAACGAAACGCCAAAACTCAGAACGGCACACACAAACGTTTCCAAGCTAAAGAAAGCAAGAATGTGCATCGGAGTTCGTACCGCAAGGAACGACAGCCTACTACCAAGGATTGTTAAAAAGACTAGCAGATGGTGTCGCCCGCACAAGGCATGTGCACACGTCAATGTAGGCGCTGCATCAGCAGCGCGCCGTGCCACTCCGCTCCTGTTGATTCGGTAGTTCCCAGCGAAGCGCAACTTGGCAAAGATGCCGAATCAACCATAATGAAGGGACGCCGTTTTGATACCACTGAGGATACCCAAAATGTGACGACACGTGTTCTAAAGGAAATTCTAATCACCGCCTTCCAGAAAGCGTTCCAGGCATGAGGGAATCGCTGGGTGTATCGCTGCTCAAGGCAACTACTTTGAAGAATTTTAATAGATTGTACAGTTTGGATCAATAAATTTTGTTGTACAGACACAATTGCATTACTTTCTTACCACACCTTGTAAGTTACGACAGCCACATGAATCTTCATTGTAGTCGATAAATTTTCAGTATAGGCAGGGTTACCAGACGTTCGCGGACGCGGACTTGTCATTTTCGACGTTTAATGTAGCGGCCGCATATATTTTTGCGGTTTCTTCTAATGTTCGCTAGTTTTGGTAATGAAGATCTTTTGATTTCTGTTTCCATCTCGTATCGTCAACAATTAACGCACTTTTTACTTTGGCCACTTAATTACATTATTTGTTATTGTATAAAATCCATCCGTTACGTTCAGAAAACCGAAAATATTGATTTATATTGCGTACAAATTATGTTTATATCCCTTTTAGCTTCGAGATAGCTGCTTCGACAATACTAGTATCTATCGTTATACGATGTCCAATTGCCCATTGTTTTAGTGTGATACATGTGCTTTTAGCGAACCTGTTGATCATTCAGCTGCATCTTTTCTTTCCGTATTCATCTTATTGGGGAAAGTTTCGTGATTTTGATAATACAGCTTATAGTACAGAAATATAGTTCAGTTTTGTAAGTAAAGTCTTATCCATGCGGTAGCTAAACAATGTTTTTTGATCATTCTTTGTTTCACTTTGTTTAAGACAATTTCTGATCATGCCAAGGAGAAAGTTTGCATAATCTACAATAAGGACCAAAGCTACAGCGATTGTTAAAAATATTCTCGTACCACACTCCGTGTCTGAATGCACAAAAAAATGCAAGAAGTTTCATTTTACGGTATAGGCATCAGATACATCGAACCACAAGACTCTTTTAGTTGTTCAATACTTACTGAAACCTTTTACAGAAGCTGTTGAAGTTTGATTCACAGAATAACGAAACATCGGGGACAAATTGTAAAGTTTTGTCAAGACACTAAGTCAACTGCGAATTCCATTAGATAAATTAATCGCTTTTTGTGGAGGCTATCAATACCAACTTTGGACGGCTTCATCGACGCGGCCAGCGGAAAGTGTTGCACCAAATTAAAGAACAACTAGGAAAAAATATAGAAAGAATTGGATGGCCTGCAAATATTCTCCACAACACTGTATCAAGTGCTGCTGGAGTCTCAACTGTCGACATTGAAATAATCGCCTTGACACGGTAAAGGCAGAAAGCCGAAAGAGCTCTCCTTATACGTTGATGTCAATCATCAGAATCTCATATCTCACTCAAAAAGGAGATGGCTGTCGTTAACATGCGCGGTTGCGAGTATTATTAACCTTTGGATGTCATTACAAGAATTTTTTTACGCCACAGACAGGCCACCTATAATAATTTCTGATTTTTTCGATATTCCCATCAGATATTTCTGGAGTCAAACGTGGCTCTGTTTGAAATAAGAATACAGTCTCGATAATTGAAATAAGAAATATGTTAACCAACACTCAATGATGTCTGAATGAAAGGAAGACTGACAATTTCATGCACACGCTGACCAAGATGAATTTAAACATTCAAGAATGTGAACCCTAACCAAGAAATAATTTCATTTCGAAATTTGGGGAAGAGACAATGGTTTTCTGTACCAGAGAATTAGATTAATTTGAGAAATGGGCTATTTCTTTTAATAAATATCAAGTATTTGATTGGACGACATTATCTGAAACCACAGATAGGGGGATGATTGAAAACACTATTATGTACCTGATTAAAAGTGGTATTACGATTTAAGACGACAATTGTTTTCAGGAATACATATAACTGCACAGCTTTTCAGAAACTAAGCGTGACTAGGAAGAACGAAGTCTGAACATTCCGTGGAAGAAAGATGGATTTACTGTCCTCAGGAAAACGAAAATCCTGAATACAGATGCCAACCGCTAAAATTATGCGAGTATGTGTTTTCTACTCCCGCACACAACGCCACTGTGGAAGGGTATTTCCGCTGATGTCGGCCGAGTGGACTGATGAAACAAATAGACTGCTGCCAGGGACTATGGACTCAATCGTAGAGTGCCAGTTTAACTACAAGCTGACATGCATGGATTTTCATATACACATTAAAGGGAAAACTGGTGCAATCTTGCGGAAAATGGCTCTAAGCACTATGGGAATTAACGTTTGAGGTCATCACACCAGTCCCCTAGACTTGGAACTACTTAAACCTAACTAACCTAAGGACAACATACACATCCATGCCCGAAACAGGATTCGAACCTGCGACCGTAGCAAGCGCGCGGTTCCGAACTGAAGCGCCTAGAACCGCTTGGCCACAGCGGCCGGCTGCAATCTTCCGAAAAATATGGTGTACCAACTACTTCTGCCGCAACAAGTTCGATGTAACTGTGTTCTAAATAAAAGTTAATTATATGAAATAAAATGTTTACTTCATTTTTTACAGCCCCATCTCAGAGTATCACGACGAGCTCACAGATAGATATGGCAACCCTATTCATGTCACTTGACAGATAGAAATGAAGGGTGCAGAAAAGGAAGGGACTCGTTAGTAATTTGACCTTTCTGGCGCCCTACAAGAAACGAGTATGGGATCAATCTATTTTTCCACGAAGTTGTTTTCAAAGTACTTTTATGCAAGATCAGCCAGTTGTATCATTAAAAAATTATGTTACATTATTCAAATGGACATACAAACTTTATTCTCCAGCAACTAATCTCAAACTTCCAAATGACGTAAGACCGATGGGCCAATTCATTTCCGATACGTAAAAAAGCTACAGGTTTGTTGTTGAATCTGGTGTTTTATAAATTATAATTGCAAATCAAACGTAACTGGAAAAAGTAAGTTAATGTGAATTGAGATGAGGCACTTTTTTGGTTATATCTTCTATAGTTGCATTGTTTGGCCTGCGTGGAAACATCACTGCATCATCTGGATGACTAGACAAGCGATTATGTTATTTATTTCCCAAGTGGTTCATTTTTTAACACGAAACTTCACAGAGGTAAGTTGAAGGAAATAATGTTAAAATAAACTGTGCACGATCTTGTAAATTTAAAGGTTTATAATTGATACGTATGCACCTCCAATACTCAATGTAGTTCTGCTATCACTATGGCGTGTGAATTGAGCTTTAAGCTGTGAATCATGTTGCAGTGCGACTATTTCATTTACCAAATGAGTTTTATGAACAAATATTGGCAGAATAAAGGGGTTATCATGTTCAACACGCCAAGATTCTCGGCGAGTATGAAACAGCCTCAAATATTTCTAACGTCTGCAAATATGTCTTTTCTGTGTTTCAAATTCTTTGACTCCGTAAATACCTTCAGCGACAGGTAAGAGTGATCGAGGCATACCAACAGCCGGACAGTTAGAAAAAAAATTTATTTCTTTAAGTTCATTAGTAAAAGCTGCACAGTTTCGCTTTAAATGCAATTATTTTCTAAGCCATTTGTCCAATTATCTTGTTTGGTCCCTGCAATCCCAAATTAAGTTTGTTGAATTTTTGTGTGATATCACACAAAAGCAGGTGTTTTTCTTCCTTTCTCTCCCGTCATCTTGATTCTGAAATCGAAGAATTGTCGATATTAGAAAAAACCCTTTTCTTATAGTGCTATAAAAATGTTACGTCCGCTTTCATCCACTGATGAAAGTTTATCTATGGATTCGTTGTCAGATTTCGAGATTCCTGTGAAACCTATAAAGCTTTCAGCCCAAGAACATAAAAAAAACCTTTGCAAAAGATACTTTTATTTTACTGATTTTATTATTTGACCACTGTAGGATCTCCTCTAAAATGTCTTGAGTTGAAAGTAGACATCGTAATTGTCAACATCTGAATTTTTACCGAAGGAATTAACCCTAAGTTGCAGATCACGAATATGCAACATAATGATGGGTTGTTCTGACAGTAGTTGGTTGTTGTGTTTTCTATATCTGCACTAACATACATACTCCATCAGCAAGAGTATGGTGCGTCGCGGAGCTTACCTAGTGCCACTGATTGTCATTTCCTTCGGTGTCCCACTTGTAAATAGAGAGAGGGATAAATCCGTATGAGCCCTTATTTCCCTTATCTTCGTAGTCTTTATGCAAGCGTACGTTGGTGCCAGCAGAATCTTTCTGCATTCAACTCCAAATGCCAGTTCTCCAAATTTTCTCAATAGTGTTCTGTGAAAAGAAAGTCGGCTTCCCGTCCAGCTTGTCTCCATTTGAAGCAGTTACTCATACTACGAAGGTATGACTGTTTTCTACTTAGATCACCTTCATATGTTTGTATACCTTGGGATCCATCATCATTTTCATCTCATCACCACCACCATCATCATCATCACGTACTTTCTCTTTTGAATTCTTATCATCATCATCATCATCATCATCATCATCACTTTCTATCACGTAATCTGGATCAATATACTGCCTTCCAAAACTTCATTCATCATTTCTTCCGAATATATTTCGAAATTTGGTTCCTTTACTCTCAGAACTTGTTGAGAATAACCAGTTGTTCAGGCTATTTTGAATGGTTCGATGGATCAGGCGAAGGATTCACATTATGCAAATTAATTATGGGACACTGTCAGTAACGACCATAACATATTACGCCATAATTATCTTAATAGACATGTAATGTTGTTAAACACATCTGAAGAAAATTAATTATGCAACTGATATCATAAGTCTGACAGACTTTACTCTGGATTTACTGAAGGTCAAATACACTGAGGCGACAAAACTCATGGGACAGCGATATGCACATATAGAATTGAGCACACAATCTAGGAGAGGGCAGTGCATTGGCCGAGCTGTCATTTGTACTCGTTGATTCATGTGAAAAGGTTTCCGACGTGACCACGGCCGTACGACTGCAAACGCCTTATGGCAGTTCGAGCTAAACTCATGGGTCATTCCATTTCGGAAATCTTTAGGGAATTCCATATGACGATATCCCCTTGTTAAGAGTGTAGCGAGAATACCTAATTTCAGGCACTACCTCTCTCCACGGACAAAGTAGCGGCCGACGGCCTTCACTTAACGACCGATAGTCCAGCAGCAGGTTACTTTTTGCTTGCGAAAGTCGAGGTAGAATTTATTTTTCTTATCTTGTCTATATAGTTGAGCGTACATTGATTCCAAGTTTTCAACCTCCAAAGCACTCAGGACATCTTTTTGTGGCCAAAAAAATAAAAAATTTTGGCCCTTTTATAAGGTTTTCGCCTATTACTCAGAAGTTATGCATCCTACTGAAAATGTCATCTAAACCATAATGAAAGAGCATTAAATTTTGCCTCGAATGACTTACTTAACTGTCAAAATTGGTGCAGCCGTTTGGTCGTAATCAGTTTTCATATTTCGTTAATTTTTACCAATTAGATTAAAAAGTCGGCTCTAACGCCGATAACACAAAAACGGCGACTACAGACGAAACAAGTAAAATTACGAAAGTTGTAGAGCATGAAATTTCAAGTTACAAAAGCATCTAGTCTTCCAGTGTTAGGCACTATTAAGCATTGACACGCTTGAAAGCCAATGTAACTCGATTTTGTTGTTTTTCTCGTAAGTCAAAATTATTCGATGAAATGAAATTTCCAGTGGGAAGACGCGTCAAACGAAAAAACTACAAAGAACGAAACTTATCTAGCTTGAAGGGGGAAACTAGATGGTTGGCCCGCTAGATGCCGCTGCCATTGGTCAAACGGATATCAACTGCGTTTTTTGAAAATAGGAACCCCCATTTTTTGTTACATATTCGTGAAGAGTTTGACAGAGCAGTGAAAGGCCTGAGTCGAACCACGGCCCCGGGAGTAGACAACATCCATTAAAACTACTGACGGCCTTGGGCGAGCCAGTCTTGACAATACTCTACCATCTGGTGAGCAAGATGTACGAGACAGGCAAAATACCCTCAGACTTCAAGAAGAATATAATAATTCCATCCCAAAAGAAAGCAGGTGCTGACAGATGTGAAAATTGCCGAACAATTAGTTTAATAAGTCACGGATGCATAATACTAACGGGAATTCTTTACAGACGAATGGAAAAACTGGTAAAAGCTGACCTCGGGGAAGATCAGTTTGGATTCCGTAGAAATATTGGAACGCATGAGGCAATACTGACCCTACGACTTATCTTAGAAGAAAGATTAAGGAAAGGCAAACCGACGTTTCTAGCATTTGCAGACTTAGAGAAAGCTTTTGACAATGTTGACTGGAATAATCTCTTTCAAATTCTGAAGGCGGCAGGTATAAAATACAAGGAGCGAAAGGCTATTTACAATTTGTACAGAAACCAGATGGCAGTTATAAGAGTCGAGGGGCATGAAAGGGAAGCAGTGGTTGGGAAAGGAGTGAGACAGGGTTGTAGCCTCTCCCCGATGTTATTCAATCTGTATATTGAGCAAGCAGTAAAGGAAGCAAAAGAAAAATTTGGAGTAGGTATTAAAATCCATGGAGAAGAAATAAAAACTTCGAGGTTCGCCGATGACCTTGTAATTCTGTCAGAGACAGCAAAGGACTTGGAAGACCAGTTGAACGGAATGGATAGTGCCGTGAAAGGAGGATATAAGATGAACATCAACAAAAGTAAAACTAGGATAATGGAACGTAGTCGAATTAAGTCGGGTGGTGCTGAGGGAATTGGATTAGGAAATGATGGTTGGTTGGTTGTTTCGGGGAAGGAGACCAGACAGCGAGGTCATCGGTCTCATCGGATTAGGGAAGGAGGGGGAAGGAAGTCGGCCGTGCCCTTTCAAAGGAACCATCCCGGCATTTGCCTGGAGTTATTTAGGGAAATCACGGAAAACCTAAATCAGGATGGCCGGACGCGGGATTGAACCGTCGTCCTCCCGAATGCGAGTCCAGTGTCTAACCACTGCGCCACCTCGCTCGGTGATTAGGAAATGAGACTCTTAAAGTAGTAAAGGAGTTTTGCTATTTGGGGAGCAAAATAACTGATGATGGTCGAAGTAGAGAGGATATAAAATGTAGACTGGCAATGGCAAGGAAAGCGTTTCTCAAGAAGATAAATTTGTTAACATCGAGTACAGATTTAAGTGTCAGGAAGTCGTTTCTGAAAGTATTTGTATGGAGCGTAGCCATGTATGGAAGTGAAACATGGACGATAACTAGTTTGGACAAGAAGAGAATAGAAGCTTTCGAAATGTAGTGCTACGGAAGAATGCTGAAGATTAGATGGGTATGTCATATAATTAATGAGGAGGTATTGAATAGGACTGGCGAGAAGACTAGAAGAAGGGATCGGTTGGTAGGACATGTTCTGAGGCATCAAGGGATCACCAATTTAGTATTGGTGGGAAGCGTGGAGGGTAAAAATCGTAGAGGGAGACCAAGAGATGAACACACTAAACAGATTCAGAAGGATGTAGGTTGCAGTAGGTACTGGGAGATGAAGAAGCTTGCACAGGATAGAGTAGCATGGAGAGCTGCATCAAACCGGTCTCAGGACTGAAGACCACAACAACAACATTCGTGTAGTACGTAAAGAAATATGAATGTTTTAGTTGGACCACTTTTTTTTAAATTAAAATACAGGACGTAGGTACATTTGAACATTTTATTTCGGTTGCTCCAATGTGGTACATGTACCTTTGTGAACTTGTCATTTCTGAGAAAGCATGCTGTTATAGCGTGATTACCTGTAAATACAACATTAATGCAATAAATGCTCAAAATGATGTCCGTCAACCTCAATGCATTTGGCAATACGTGTAACGACATTCCTCTCAACACTGAGTAGTTCGCCTTCCGTAATGTTCGCACATGCATTGACAATGCGCTGACACCTGTTGTCAGGCGTTGTAGGTGGAGCACGATGGCAAATATCCTTCAACTTTCCCCACAGAAAGAAATCCAGGGACGTCAGACCCGGAGAATGTGCGCGCCATCGTATGGTGCTTCGACGACCAATCCACCTGTCATGAAATATGCTATTCAATACCGCTTCAACCGCACGTGAGCTATGTGCCGGACATCCACCATGTCGGAAGTACATCGTCATTCTGTCATGCAGTGAAACATTTTGCAGTAACATCGGTAGAACATTACGTAGGAAATCAACATACATTGCGCCATTTAGATTGCCATCGACAAAATGAGGGCCAATTATCCTTCCTCCCATAATGCCGCACCATACATTAACCCGCCAAGGTCGCTGATGTTACACTCGTCGCAACCATCGTGGATTTTCCGTTGCCCAATAGTGCATATTGTGCTGGTTTACGTTATCGCTGTTGGTCAATGACGTTTCATCGCTAAATAGAACGCGTGAAAAAAATCTATCATGTCCCGTAAATTTTTCTTGTGCCTAGTGGCAGAACTGCATACAACGTTAAAAGTCGTCGCCATGCAATTCCTGGTGCATAGAAATATGGTATGGGTGCAATCGATGTTGATGTAGCATTCTCAACACCGACATTTTTGAGATTCCCGATTCTCGCGCAATTTATCTGCTGCTGATGTGCGGATTAGCCGCGACAGCAGCTAAAACACTTACTAGGGCATCATAATTTGTTGCAGGTCGTGGTTGACGTTTCACCTGTGGCTGAACTCTTGCTGTTTCCTTAAATAACGTAACTATCCAGTGAACGGTCCGGACACTTGGATGATGTCGTCCAGGATACCGAGCAGCATACATAGCACACAACCGTTGGGCATTTTGATCACAATAGCCATACATCAACACGATATCGACCTTTTCCGCAATTGATAAACGGTCCGTTTTAACACGGGTAATGTATCACGAAGCAAATACCGTCCGCACTGGCGAAACGTTACGTGATACCACGTACTTATACGTTTGTGACTATTACAGCGCCACCTATCAAAAAGCGAAAAAGTGGTCCAACTAAAACATTCATATTTCTTTACGTACTACACGAATATGAAATAAAAATGGGTGTTCCTATTTAAAAAAAAAACCGCAACTGATATCCGTTTGACCTATGGCAGCGCCATCTAGCGGGTCAACCATAGCGCCATCTGGCTTCCCCCTTCAAGCTAGACGAGTTTCGTTCTTTGTAGTTTTTTCGTTAGAGGCTTATTTCGTGAGATATTTGGCCCAGTCACTATCAATGGACCATATATATACCTTAACTGGAAAGAATAGCTTGTTAAAATGAAAACCAAGTGCATAGAAGAGTCAAAGAAACTGGTACACCTGGCAAATATCGTGTAGGGCCCCCGCGAGTACGCAGAAGTGCTGCAACACGATATAGCATGAACTCGACTAATGTCTGAAGTAGTGCTGGAGGGAATTGACACCATGAATCCTGCAGGGCAGTCTATAAATCCGTTAAGGGTATGAGGAGCATGTTGCAAAGGATCCCAGTTATGCTCAATAATAATGTTTATGTCTGAGGAGTTTGGTGGCCAGCGGAAGTGTTTAAACTCAAAAGGGAGTTCCGGGAGCCACTCTGTAGCAATTCTGGACGTGTGGAGAGTCGCATTGCCCTGCTGGAATTGCGCAAGTCCGTCAGAATGCACAATGGACATGAATGGATGCAGGTGACCAGGAAGTGTGCTTATGTACGTGTCACCAGTGAGAAACATATGTAGACGTATCAAGGGTCCCATATGACTACAACTTCACACGCCTCACACCATTACAGAGCCTCCACCAGCTTGAACAGTCCCCTGCTGACATGCAGGGTCCATGAACTCATGAGGTTGTCTCCATAGCCATAAACGTCCACATGCTCGACAAAATTTGAAACGAGACTCATCCGACCAGGCAATATGTTTCCAGTTATCAACAGTCCAATGTTGGTGCTGACGGGCCCAGGCGAGGCATAAAGCTTTGTGTCGCGCAGTAATCAAGAGTACACAATTGGGTCTTCGGCTCCAAAAGCCCGTATCGATGATGTTTCATTAAATGGTTCACCTACTGGCACTTGTTGATGGCCCAGCATCAAAATATGCAGTGATTTGCAGAAGAGTTGCACTTCTGTCCCGTTGAACGATTCTCTTCAGTTGTCGTTGGTCCCAGTCTTGCGGGATCTTTTGCTGGCCGCAGCGATTTCAGAAATTAGGTGTTTCACCAGATTTCTGATGTTCACAGTACACTCATGGAATGTGCGAATGGGAAAATCCCCAATCAACGCTACCTCAGAGATGCTGCGTGCGGTCGCTCATGCACCGACTATAAAACCACGTTCAAACTCACTTAAATCTTGATGACCTGCCATTGTGGCAGCAGTATCCGATCTAACAACTGCGCCACACACTTGTCTTCTACAGGTGTTGCCGAACGCAGCGCTGTATTCTGCCTTTTTACATATCTCTGTGTTTGAATATGCATGTCTGTACTAGTTTCTTTGGTGCTTCAGTTTATTTACATATGAGCAATAAAAAATTGTACAAATGAACAAATAAAAGGGCATGACAAAATTAAAAAAAAAGTTTAAATATCAGAGATTAACATTTAATCAGATTTCCATTTCACCGATGTCATTCGGGAGACTGGTCCAGCATACTATCTTCAGGATCCACTGCGACACCATCACCAACTTCCTCGGCGTGTAAAATTTCTTCTATCTCTTTCTCATCCCTGTCGAGCTGAATGTCTGTGGCTTTCTCGCAAGAGAAGCCACAACAGTGTTTGCATGTTGAGGAGCAGTTCAGTCCTCATATGCGACATCCACATACTGCTGTGCATTCTGTTTTGCATATGCAATAGCATGTATGGTGCCGCAGCTTTCGTCATCATCACGGGTAACAAGCCCGGTAAGTTTTTCATCCAGCCCAATTGGCATGGATCCCTCTCTCTATTTACAAGTGGGACACCGAAGGAAATGACAATCAGTGGCACTAGGTAAGCTCCGCGACGCACCATACTCTTGCTGATGGAGTATGTATGTTAGTGCAGATATAGAAAACACAACAACCAACTACTGTCAGGACAACCCATCATTGTGTTGCATATTCGTGATCTGCAACTTAGGGTTAATTCCTTCGGTAAAAATTCAGATGTTGACAATTACGATGTCTACTTTCAACTCAAGACATTTTAGAGGAGATCCTACAGTGGTCAAATAATAAAATCAGTAAAATAAAAGTATCTTTTGCAAAGGTTTTTTTCATGTTCTTGGGCTGAAAGCTTTATAGGTTTCACAGGAATCTCGAAATCTGACAACGAATCCATAGATAAACTTTCATCAGTGGATGAAAGCGGACGTAACATTTTTATAGCACTATAAGAAAAGGGTTTTTTCTAATATCGACAATTCTTCGATTTCAGAATCAAGATGACGGGAGAGAAAGGAAGAAAAACACCTGCTTTTGTGTGATATCACACAAAAATTCAACAAACTTAATTTGGGATTGCAGGGACCAAACAAGATAATTGGACAAATGGCTTAGAAAATAATTGCATTTAAAGCGAAACTGTGCAGCTTTTACTAATGAACTTAAAGAAATAAATTTTTTTTCTAACTGTCCGGCTGTTGGTATGCCTCGATCACTCTTACCTGTCGCTGAAGGTATTTACGGAGTCAAAGAATTTGAAACACAGAAAAGACATATTTGCAGACGTTAGAAATATTTGAGGCTGTTTCATACTCGCCGAGAATCTTGGCGTGTTGAACATGATAACCCCTTTATTCTGCCAATATTTGTTCATAAAACTCATTTGGTAAATGAAATAGTCGCACTGCAACATGATTCACAGCTTAAAGCTCAATTCACACGCCATAGTGATAGCAGAACTACATTGAGTATTGGAGGTGCATACGTATCAATTATAAACCTTTAAATTTACAAGATCGTGCACAGTTTATTTTAACATTATTTCCTTCAACTTACCTCTGTGAAGTTTCGTGTTAAAAAATGAACCACTTGGGAAATAAATAACATAATCGCTTGTCTAGTCATCCAGATGATGCAGTGATGTTTCCACGCAGGCCAAACAATGCAACTATAGAAGATATAACCAAAAAAGTGCCTCATCTCAATTCACATTAACTTACTTTTTCCAGTTACGTTTGATTTGCAATTATAATTTATAAAACACCAGATTCAACAACAAACCTGTAGCTTTTTTACGTATCGGAAATGAATTGGCCCATCGGTCTTACGTCATTTGGAAGTTTGAGATTAGTTGCTGGAGAATAAAGTTTGTATGTCCATTTGAATAATGTAACATAATTTTTTAATGATACAACTGGCTGATCTTGCATAAAAGTACTTTGAAAACAACTTCGTGGAAAAATAGATTGATCCCATACTCGTTTCTTGTAGGGCGCCAGAAAGGTCAAATTACTAACGAGTCCCTTCCTTTTCTGCACCCTTCATTTCTATCTGTCAAGTGACATGAATAGGGTTGCCATATCTATCTGTGAGCTCGTCGTGATACTCTGAGATGGGGCTGTAAAAAATGAAGTAAACATTTTATTTCATATAATTAACTTTTATTTAGAACACAGTTACATCGAACTTGTTGCGGCAGAAGTAGTTGGTACACCATATTTTTCGGAAGATTGCAGCCGGCCGCTGTGGCCAAGCGGTTCTAGGCGCTTCAGTTCGGAACCGCGCGCTTGCTACGGTCGCAGGTTCGAATCCTGTTTCGGGCATGGATGTGTATGTTGTCCTTAGGTTAGTTAGGTTTAAGTAGTTCCAAGTCTAGGGGACTGGTGTGATGACCTCAAACGTTAATTCCCATAGTGCTTAGAGCCATTTTCCGCAAGATTGCACCAGTTTTCCCTTTAATGTGTATATGAAAATCCATGCATGTCAGCTTGTAGTTAAACTGGCACTCTACGATTGAGTCCATAGTCCCTGGCAGCAGTCTATTTGTTTCATCAGTCCACTCGGCCGACATCAGCGGAAATACCCTTCCACAGTGGCGTTGTGTGCGGGAGTAGAAAACACATACTCGCATAATTTTAGCGGTTGGCATCTGTATTCAGGATTTTCGTTTTCCTGAGGACAGTAAATCCATCTTTCTTCCACGGAATGTTCAGACTTCGTTCTTCCTAGTCACGCTTAGTTTCTGAAAAGCTGTGCAGTTATATGTATTCCTGAAAACAATTGTCGTCTTAAATCGTAATACCACTTTTAATCAGGTACATAATAGTGTTTTCAATCATCCCCCTATCTGTGGTTTCAGATAATGTCGTCCAATCAAATACTTGATATTTATTAAAAGAAATAGCCCATTTCTCAAATTAATCTAATTCTCTGGTACAGAAAACCATTGTCTCTTCCCCAAATTTCGAAATGAAATTATTTCTTGGTTAGGGTTCACATTCTTGAATGTTTAAATTCATCTTGGTCAGCGTGTGCATGAAATTGTCAGTCTTCCTTTCATTCAGACATCATTGAGTGTTGGTTAACATATTTCTTATTTCAATTATCGAGACTGTATTCTTATTTCAAACAGAGCCACGTTTGACTCCAGAAATATCTGATGGGAATATCGAAAAAATCAGAAATTATTATAGGTGGCCTGTCTGTGGCGTAAAAAAATTCTTGTAATGACATCCAAAGGTTAATAATACTCGCAACCGCGCATGTTAACGACAGCCATCTCCTTTTTGAGTGAGATATGAGATTCTGATGATTGACATCAACGTATAAGGAGAGCTCTTTCGGCTTTCTGCCTTTACCGTGTCAAGGCGATTATTTCAATGTCGACAGTTGAGACTCCAGCAGCACTTGATACAGTGTTGTGGAGAATATTTGCAGGCCATCCAATTCTTTCTATATTTTTTCCTAGTTGTTCTTTAATTTGGTGCAACACTTTCCGCTGGCCGCGTCGATGAAGCCGTCCAAAGTTGGTATTGATAGCCTCCACAAAAAGCGATTAATTTATCTAATGGAATTCGCAGTTGACTTAGTGTCTTGACAAAACTTTACAATTTGTCCCCGATGTTTCGTTATTCTGTGAATCAAACTTCAACAGCTTCTGTAAAAGGTTTCAGTAAGTATTGAACAACTAAAAGAGTCTTGTGGTTCGATGTATCTGATGCCTATACCGTAAAATGAAACTTCTTGCATTTTTTTGTGCATTCAGACACGGAGTGTGGTACGAGAATATTTTTAACAATCGCTGTAGCTTTGGTCCTTATTGTAGATTATGCAAACTTTCTCCTTGGCATGATCAGAAATTGTCTTAAACAAAGTGAAACAAAGAATGATCAAAAAACATTGTTTAGCTACCGCATGGATAAGACTTTACTTACAAAACTGAACTATATTTCTGTACTATAAGCTGTATTATCAAAATCACGAAACTTTCCCCAATAAGATGAATACGGAAAGAAAAGATGCAGCTGAATGATCAACAGGTTCGCTAAAAGCACATGTATCACACTAAAACAATGGGCAATTGGACATCGTATAACGATAGATACTAGTATTGTCGAAGCAGCTATCTCGAAGCTAAAAGGGATATAAACATAATTTGTACGCAATATAAATCAATATTTTCGGTTTTCTGAACGTAACGGATGGATTTTATACAATAACAAATAATGTAATTAAGTGGCCAAAGTAAAAAGTGCGTTAATTGTTGACGATACGAGATGGAAACAGAAATCAAAAGATCTTCATTACCAAAACTAGCGAACATTAGAAGAAACCGCAAAAATATATGCGGCCGCTACATTAAACGTCGAAAATGACAAGTCCGCGTCCGCGAACGTCTGGTAACCCTGCCTATACTGAAAATTTATCGACTACAATGAAGATTCATGTGGCTGTCGTAACTTACAAGGTGTGGTAAGAAAGTAATGCAATTGTGTCTGTACAACAAAATTTATTGATCCAAACTGTACAATCTATTAAAATTCTTCAAAGTAGTTGCCTTGAGCAGCGATACACCCAGCGATTCCCTCATGCCTGGAACGCTTTCTGGAAGGCGGTGATTAGAATTTCCTTTAGAACACGTGTCGTCACATTTTGGGTATCCTCAGTGGTATCAAAACGGCGTCCCTTCATTATGGTTGATTCGGCATCTTTGCCAAGTTGCGCTTCGCTGGGAACTACCGAATCAACAGGAGCGGAGTGGCACGGCGCGCTGCTGATGCAGCGCCTACATTGACGTGTGCACATGCCTTGTGCGGGCGACACCATCTGCTAGTCTTTTTAACAATCCTTGGTAGTAGGCTGTCGTTCCTTGCGGTACGAACTCCGATGCACATTCTTGCTTTCTTTAGCTTGGAAACGTTTGTGTGTGCCGTTCTGAGTTTTGGCGTTTCGTTTCTGAGTCGAATCCAGAAACACATGTCTCATCGCCGTTGATGACATTGTCTAAAAAGCCTGGTCTCTTTCCAGCTGTTCCACAAGTTCTGTCGCAGTCTCCAAACGGTTGCTCTTCTGGTCGCCATCCAGTACTTTTGAAACCAATTTGGCACACACCTTTCGCATGTTCAAATCATCAGTGACTATATTAAACACAATCCGATATGACACGTCGTTTAGCTCTTCCGCTAGACACCGAAACACACAAATCTGTCGGCATTTAGTAACGCACGCGTACGGGTCACGTTGTCGGGCGTTGAACTTGTTGACGGCCGTCCAGACGTACGTTAAATTGTTTTAGCCATCTGGAAACTTGCAAGCAAGATGTGGCAGACTCCCTGTAGGCCTCTTGAACCCGTTTGTAAAGCCTAGTTTACAGGACGACACTAGATTGCAGGCAACTGCACTACCGGCCAATGCGCATGCGCATCGCGCGTTTGCGCCACTCGTTGGTGAAACTGAACGCTTTCGGCGTGTTCCTACTTTGGCGTCACTAGTTGCATGAGTTTTGAGGTTACGTGTGTTCATAGAGTGTAGACAAACTGAAATATGGAGTGGGGAACGGAGAACAACGTTCGCTTTTTGGATATCTATGCTTTGCGTAGATGTCTGTGGGATTTCAGTGATGCTGATTACAAAACATATTGCTGTTCCTGAGACCATCATGTGCGATCAGAACATAGATGGTTTGAAAATATCTGAGCTGCAGGTAACAATTTATTGATTTAGGAGCACATATACAAGTGAATTAAGAAAAATACAAGCAAGTGTAATTCTAGCTGTGGAAATGCTCTCGTCTACAAGATTAAAATCCCATCGTTCGAGTTGGCTGACTCTTTGTTAAGGAATATTGTTGTCAGGAGGGAATGCTACACAAATCAAGAAGGTGCACTCTTTATTCAATATCCATCTATTTAAAACGTCGCAGCAGTGCTCCCCATTCGCATGTATTTGAATTTTGTAATATTGTACTGTACAGATCTATTTTCAACAGAGTAGTTTGCAAACCATTCTCTTCTTAATGCGGTCTCCTTCGAATAATTATTGCGTTACTGTTAATGTAACAATTATTGGTGTTAATGAAACAACGTCATCAACAACTAAAACCGCATCCTCTAGCATGCGGAGCGTTCTCGATTATAATGCACGCAACGTGATATGTAATTTCGGTTCTGGCGACAGTGCTTTACGCATCACAGTACTCTTATTCCTTATCGCTTAATTAACTCTATTTAGAAGAAGCGTGAATCAGGATTGTAGGCTTCTTGTGGCGTTCTCCTCACGGCCCGATGTTGGACATAACGAAAACGTTGACTCAGAGGACCATATGACGTGTTTCCACCGATCAGTCGTCCAGGATTTATGCTCCTGACACCATCTTTTACTCTTCTTTGCGTTGGTTGTCGTCACTAGCGGTTTCGGTATAGCAGCTCGTACATGAACATTCGCTTTATGGAGTTCTCGACGGACATTGTCGATAGATACGGGCTCTCGAAGATGGCTGTTGAGCTATGCAGTCACTTTAGCCGCCGTAGTTTTGTGTTGTTTTGACACAATTCGTGTTAGCGTACGACGAGCTCTGCCAATTACTTTCGATTTGCGCCCACTATTAAGTTTGCACCAGGATGTCTTTCGATGTTTTGTGTAGGCTGTCAAGGCTGTTGAAACAGTTGCTCTTGAAACATTCAATAAGTTGGCTGTCTTGGCTACTGGTGCTCCAACTAATCGCCCCCCACCATTTTGCCCTGTTTAGAACTCTGTTAGGTGTTTCATTGCACGTCGACCTCGGCCTCTGAATGCAAATACGAAGTGTGCACTACTCGTAAACAGCCTGCACTGACACCTAGTCGGTACTGAACATGCACAGTCCAGCGCGACACGTGCCTTGCCTGCGTTGTTGACCGTCAAACACAACCATCCCATTACTACCACTGTTCACATTATTGTGCCTATCCCTTGTATTTAACCATGTATACATAAAGAAAAACAATTTACCGTCTTTGGGGGTTACTTGAAACACTTTCTAATTTTGAAGCCACCTGCATCGTATGTATACATAAAGAAAAACAATTTACCGTCTTTGGGGGTTACTTGAAACACATTCTAATTTTGAAGCCACCTGCATCGCAACAATAAACAGAAACACAATAAAACGTATTGCTGGCCGGAGTGGCCGAGCGGTTCTAGGCGCTACTGTCTGGAACCGCGCGACCGCTACCGTCGCAGGTTCGAATCCAGCCTCGGGCATGGATGTGTGTGATGTCCTTAGGTTAGTTAGGTTTAAGTAGTTCTAAGTTCTAGGGGACTGATGACCTCAGCATTTAAGTCCTATAGTGCTCAGAGCCGTTTGAACCATAAAACGTATATCAAACTTTGAGGCACGCTCCCAATAGAAATTTCCAGTAGGTAATAACAATTCAGGTCAATATTTTCTGTTAAAAATGGAAAAATAACGGGTGTTTCAAGTTACACCGTGATAGGAGTTTCTTGAAACATTTCTGGTTCTGTAATTAGATCACGTGGTAAAAACGCCATCCTTAAGTGGTAACGCTGTAAAAATGTTTTTAAAAACCTACAAAAATAGTTTATCGGTAAAATTATTAATTATTCTTTTGGAGAGTTTGAGGAGTCCAAGACTAGCGATTGGACGCAGTAGTAATACTGTCGGAACATATAAGACGCGTTCAGTTGCTTCTACTGTAGAAGACTAAACAAAGCCACTGCCTACCAAAGTTTCTCCTTTTTAATATGAGCAACAAACTTCTTTAGGGACACTTCAAAAAGTTCATTCACATTTAGTTTGTGGAATTCTGAAAAATTATATTTTCTGACATTTATTTCTCGGTGCTCTTTAAATTCAGTTGTAGATTAATACTATACTGTAGTCATTAACGCAAGTGATCATCTTTGTCATAGCTGGCGTCAGTTGTTTTTGAGTGAATATAAAATATTTGTAGTTAACGCGCGCACCTAGGTGGTATTTCTTGGTGCCTTCCAAAAAGTTAGCATCTTGCTTTACATCGCTTAACTAAGACACTTTGCGTTTTTTAGCAACGAAATTGACAATACCGCGCGAAGTCACTTTTAACCCAAATACTGTCTTGACATGATTGATAATGACTTTTCGATTAGCACGCCAGCTCAGGATTGCTGTTCACAAATTCTGCAGCTTTTTAGTTAACGTTCTCCGCCCTGGACAGAGCTTAAGCATTGCATTCAGAAGTGTCAAGATTATACTCAGAACACGATTTTATGGCCAAACGATCATATATCCGCTGGTCGTATGCTACCCCAGTCAGACTTTCACAACCGAATCCAAAATACTGCTGGTCATTTCTTAAGCATTTGCCCATTTGTCGTGGTCTTATGCCGTGCACACACTTCAGAACTATTTGTGAGTATGCAAAACGGTCATTAGTTCTCAAAAATTTGATGGTCGGCTTAACTACAAACGACTGAAAAATTTGTTCCGGTAATAAAACTGTGCTACTTATACGATATTTCGTTTTGTTCTAACCAAGCGTTTGTCTGTGCATTTGTCTTAGAGGTTTTCATGTTTTAATTTCAATAGAGTTCCAGTTGTAGTAGGGTAGCGTGGAAAACGATCCGTAGTTGAACAGCTTGATAAGGGTTGATGTTTTACACTGAACTGCTTGGTAATGTTGTTAGGAAGCAGAGCAGTTAACATGATACATTTAGTTCAGTCAAGCTCAATCTACTTTCGGAAGAGTTATTCAGCGTCGTAGTTCCTTAGTCAGTTCTATCAGTTGGAAGCTTGGGCAAATACGTATATTCGACAGAGTTACAGCACCTACTTTTAATACCATTTACCTTTGAATATCGTTAGATTTGCGTACTTGTTGATTTACTACAAGCTGAAGGCCCCGAACCATGGTGCTGCACAAGTATTAGTGTCTGACTTTGTTATTTTTCCGTCGCTCCTTGTTAGAACTACTCCATGTTTATAAAAGAAAAACACAATATTGTGTTTGTTCTACAATAATAATACAGTAAAACCCTGGAATAAACACAGTATTATGCTTTTCAGTATAATAGGTGCGTAGGATTTCGTTACAGAGAGATTGCAATGCAGTTTTTTTGCAAAAGATCATCCTGAAGCTGTCTGATTTTCTACAAAATAAGATTGCAGTGTTCTCTTGTTCAGTTTTTGTAAAATGGCAAACATACTACAAAATAGCTGGTGTTGGGAAAAAACTTCTTTCTTGCTTGCTTCCTATAATAAGTTAAACTTTATGGTAATCATCAAATTGTTACATAAAACACCTACTCCGAAGTAAATAATGTGGAAATATAAAGAAGAAATCGATCTGGTCCAAAAATTGTAGGATTATGTCCCAGGGTGAAATACAGGTTGACGCGGAGAAAAGAAAATTGAGTTCCTGATACAATGTTATAGAAAAAGTAAAATTCCAAGAACACCCTAAAAGTTATCGTGAAGGAACAGATACTGCTGAATTCATTTTGGATTAAAAATAACTCGGAATAAAATTAATGTGTGTGATCTTTGAGACTTATGCGACCACTTCTTTACGTACGGTATTGCTTGTTGGCATTTGTATTGCATTGTTCGGCCATCGCCTGTTTGGTTATCTGACCTTATGCGAGGCAGTGTGTCAGATATGCGTAAGATAAGTTCGGTGATGAGTACGCGTCGCCTGAGAGTACACACCTAAAGTGTGGAACTTCTACAAGAGTGTTAGAAGTCAGTGCTGCATGCGCCCGCTCCTATTTCTGATATATGCCCAAATTATGATCGGTTGACAGAAAGAACAGGACAAAAAAAAAAAAACTAAATTCCTGTGCCCATCACCGTAGAAAAGTGCTCTCGAGCACAAACTAGAGGATAAGGAGGAGGAGGAAAATCGGAGGAGAGAGAGAAAAAGAAAACTGGCTCTTCTTGGCCAAGGAAAACATCATTCTGACAAATGAAAATTGCTCATAGCTCCTCAGAAAACTGATTATGAAGAGGAAAAAAAAGTATTTTCTCAGGGTGCAGACGTTATTTTTAAGATGGCTGGACACAGTGTGACAAATGTAAAAGAATGACAGCATAAAAACTATACAGTTAAGGTGTAGGATGTTGTTTCTGTGACCAGTTCTGAAGAATTCAACGTGCAAACTCTTGCCCTACGGAATACATAATGTTACATGCTTGTGCGCTTAAGAATATGCATTCAGTGCGGTTTTACTCTCGCTGTTATTGTGTCTGTCTTAGTAGTAAAAATGCATCTATTCTTACAATGATTAACATGTAGGGACGTAAATGACAAATGTCTGTATAAATACTTCCTTGACCGCGTGATCTTACCCGAAAGTCCCTTGCATTAAACTACATTTTCAAGATTGAAGGTAAAATGTTAGATGGTACTATTAAACCGCTCACTGCATCGCTTCAGCAGTGGAAGGTGTTTCCAGTACTTAACTGGGAACTGGATATGACTCTTGGTACGCTTCTCGTAGTTACCCTTTTCAGACAGCTTGTGTATGGTGAACCCGTATTGCAACCTACTTCTATCCAAAAATTATTGTCGCTGCTTAGTAGGTAGCTTTCAAGTGTAGGAATGGTTCTTGTAGCGGTTGGATATTTGTAGAGGGCGAAGCGTTGTGTGTCTTACAGTAAACTGGGACACGTGTTGCTCTACTTCTCAGAAACTCAGTAAACAACATCGGTGGCGGGCGCCTTTACAGCTTTATTCATCGGCACACCTTTTCTGATCATGTTTACTCGTACACAACAAAGCATGCTAATCTTTAGACAGGAATTTCTTTTCTCTTAGCAATCAGACTCGTCCCCCGAAGTTACCAGCCGATCTCAGACATCTCATTTATTTTCGTTCACTTCTCGACTTCGAATATTTTTGGTCTCATCAACAACAGTTCATCTGCGATCAGTAGTGTAAATAATGCAACCACCTGTTCGAACTCGATTAAAGGCACTCTTTGTCGTTTCTTTGATATCATCACTTACGCCTTCATTAATCTTAACGTGAGTGTGCTGCAATAAATTACCCACCTGAAAGTTCAAACTGACCCATTCTGTCTCATATTCGCTCGATTCTACACCACGATGTGTCGCCGTTGTCAGGACGAGTGGGGGTTTTTTACTTACTTGACCCATTTTAAAAGTTTCCGCGCGTTCCGTTCAGTTAGCTCGACTTTATTTAGATGACGGATAAAGATTATTGGATAAAAATTCGTTTTGACTTTTCCATTTATCTACCTTCCTGCAAAGTTTGTACCGATTCGTAAAAGTTTAACTTACAGAAGTGGCTCTCTTCAATAAGCTCCCAGAAAAACGTGTTCTTTTTTTGTTCGTAAAAGCTTAATATTAATTTTAGCCCAATTGAAATTTTTTGCAAAAGAAATTAATAGATTTGCAAAATTTGCCCGGGCACAATCACCGATTCGTCGTTAAAATCTTGTTTAGTCCGCAGCTCGTGGCCTAGTGGCAGGCGTTGCTGCCTCTGGATTACGCGTTCGATTCTCTCTGTCCGGGTACTGGGTGTTTTTTGACGAGGATGGCCTCATCCCTTCATCCTCATCGTCATTATTCGTGACAGTGGCTACATTGGAATGTGTAAAAATTGGACCGTGAACAAATTGGGACTTTGTACGGGCGCTGATGATGACCGCGCAGTTGTACATCCCACTAACCAATCATCATCATCAAACCTTGTTTAATGTACTGCAACATAACTAAAGTAAGAAAGATGTTCGACTGGCTATAGGAATAGGCGCTTGTCCAGGCTAAACCAAAAACTTCTCACCCCCATGTTCCTAACTCAAATAGGAACCATGCACCAAGACCCCCCTCCCTAACCGTTATTGTGTGCGCGGCCTTTTCAGACATATTTCTCATAGCGTTTCTGTGCTGTAACTATATTGACCAAATGGAAGTGCACCCAGAGCCGTTTGTCGTGAACCCCAAAATTATTTCGTCATTCAACGCGAAACTAACACTACTTGCCTCTTCCCCCTCATCCAAGCCCAGATCCTTCGAGTACCTGTGTTCATTAGGGAGGTAGCTGAATATTTTTATGTACATAAGCTACCGCTTTCTTGCGTAAATAGTTGTCATTATTCTCTCAAGCCTTAGGTTTATGATCTCCACTGCTATCCTATTCTAGGCAGTTATTAACGACAGACTTCATAAGAGATCTCGTGCCTAATTTCTTAAACTGTTATGCACTAGAGGCTTGAGAAAGTACAAAACATAATCCTTATTTTGCAATTAAAGGTACGTATTCGAAATTTAAACGATTACTGCCTAAGTCTGAAGTTCCTCATTGGAGAGCACATAGAACAGCAGGATGAGAAACCCTCGGCTACCTTAAGAAATTCTGACTTTTCCAAGTCGTTTGAAAATTAGGCATGAAGTTCTGTTGTTTATAAAACAGGCTAATGGCGTTTCCGTTATCGAGATGGTTTTGGCATTTTTATTCATGTAAATAAGTATTGTGCTGAAATAGTTATCCATAAAACAACATTGCACTGGTTGTACTCATTTAATTAGTCATCTGTTCCCTGCATTATCGGAGCAGTTTAGGAAAAAATTCTAGTCAAATAGACTGTTGATCCAAAACGCCTTTCTCCCTCTCTGGTCGTCCACAGAAAAACCAGTTTCTTAGGAATCGTAACTCAAGTATGTGTGTAATTTATTTCATTTTTTAAAATATTTGACAGCGTCACGGTTAACAGCTTCGCGGTGATGCAGAGAACAAATGACATATTTAAAAGTCACATGCTGTGCTTTTTAGCCGAAGTAATTGATGCAGCTACGGAAGGAAGGCCTAACCCTCAGCTAAGTGAGGATTAGTCTTGTCACATAATCTGTTGTGTTTTATAAAATTCAACACTTGCTGGCAACGAGTAGTTTCCTACGTGCCGCTAGAAAGCGCTGTCTGCTATTGCTTTATCTTATTTATGTTCTTCGATCTGAATGTAAGAACATATAATACGCAATAACGCAAAATACTCTACCAAGATAACACTTCCGCCGATTCACTGACAGTAAGTAGCCATGAAGCAGGAAAGTCTTGAGATTCAGTTGTGCAGTGAAAATTATGCCTGCCTGTTTTGTATCCACTTATGAGTCGTGAATCTAAGAAATTAATTCACTATAGAATTCGGGTCATTGCAGAATACTGAGCGTGATTTCTCTGTGCAGCACTGTCGGGAACGATGGAACGTATCTCTCAGCCGATGATCGCCTGCTGTAATAGTCGTTTTGCTGATTGTGAAGGACACACGTGGAAATAGTTGTGTGTGGTAATGTAGTATTCCACTTCATGGAAACGAAAGTGAGAGTCATTTATTCCTGCTACTTATCGTAGATGTTGCTACTAATAAATCCCGAAAGCCAGGCTACAGATTAAAGTGACCATTGATCAGTCGGACATGTGCATCGCAAGTTTCTGCCGCTGACACATTAATTGCGACTAAGGAATAATAAGTCTGTACACACTACGTATGTCATGCTTGCCTGTTTGCTACTTTTTCAAACATGGAAGTATATTACTTTGTACTCTTGTTGATTACACTCTTACTTTGGATGATCAGTTAATTACTCTTGCCAGCTTTCGGTCGATAATTTTGAGCAAAACGAAAGAACTTCACTTGCCCAGACTGAACGACCTCATCGCACCAAATAGTATAGTTTTACTGAATGACGTTACACCCACATTGCTACATGGCTCTACCGAACTGAATATGACAAAGAAGTAAATATTTCTTCTTAGGACCAGTAACAAACAATTACTTCGCATGCAGTTTCTTTGCATGTGTACTGTAGTTCCCAGGACAACCAAGTGTACTACTATTTTCATTATGCAACTGTATGGGTCCCTTGTCGATATTGTTTATTGTTGTTGCTTCTGTTTATTGGAGATACTCTGTTTTCTTTTCCCTCCTTCATGTCTGACTAGTATTGAAAAGTCGTAGTTCTTCACCTGTTTGCTTTATAATTCCGCAGTTTTGCATTTCTATGTATCAAAACTTAGTGGCCAGCTATACATTTTGATAATTTCCGCTGTTCCTCAAAATTTAGTAGATCTCTCTCCAGCAATAGGAACACTTGACAACCAACTTCTTCATTTAATATCTAGGATGTTATTTGTGCCCCTCTTAAGGGGCTCCGGAACGCCCTATACTTGCAATGTTAAAATAACGCTTATAAATTACATCTTTCCTCACACAGTATTTGAGGTAGGAAGTTGAACTTTTTACAGATTATTTATTGGAATATGGGTTACAACGTAACACAGGGATTTTACAAAATTTTAGTTCAGTTATTAAAGATGATTTTTTTTTCAATTGTAATGAAAATTCACAACATTTTTTTGCAATTTTTTATTTATATATTAAAAAATATACAGTTTTTTGGAAAAAGGCTGTGTTAAATTATGCAGAAGGTACTGTGTAACATTTACTGAAAGTTTGAAACAAATATGTTTGGAAGATCCTTAGAAAACATGTAATTAGTATGAGAAAATAAAAGTTTTGGGAATCGAGCGACAAAGATTGGATTAACTTTTTAGTGCATTCCAGGTCCATAGGATGGATTATCTCCATCCTCTGCAAACTCCTCCTCCAGCTTCCTCTTGTTCCTCCTCCTGTTTACTCTTGCTTGTATTTCTAGACTCTTTACAGCCCTGTCTGCAGCCCGAAGGCGTTCCTTGTCTAAAGCAAGCATCGCTCGTTGTTGTGTTCGTAGATTTTGCTACCATTTTCTTCTGTTGCAGTTACTGCAACACTGTTCCAAAAGGTGGTCATGTATGAACACTTATCACATTTCAGTTGTATTTCACTAGCAAGTCCTACGTGCTTTATTATGGGGAGTTCCAGACCAACTTCACTACAATGAATACATCTTACACAGTTTGAAAAAATTCCTTTGAGAACCGACATATCAAATATTTCCTTCATATCCGATTCGCCCATAAAACATTCATAGTTTTCACTCATTGAACCAAGCTTCTCCTGTGAAGTATTTTCTTTCCCACTTTGACTGCTATGGGCAGGTGTACTTGAGAGGTTAGGTTCACTCACTTGGTTATCGTATTTATTGTTTACGGTAATAACACATACCTTTGGCTTTCCAACATTTCTCCTTTTCTTAAAAACCTCCAGAGGATTTCTAATAACTTTACTTTTACTCATTATTATACTTCAACAAAACAGAGACTCAAGAAACAGAATTAATTACGAATATTTTCGAGATAACGACAGAGTAAATAAACACGAAACAATCGACAATCACACCAGCGATATATATTGAACCATCAAAGGTTAGCCACAACACATACTTTATCTCACATCACTAAAATGCACCTGATGAACACGGACGTTAATAATAACACCATTTGACAGCAGTTTAACAGCGCCACAGTGGGTCACGCCCATGTAGAACACATTTCAAAAAAAATTTAAAAATAGTGGCAGTCTTCGGAATTGAATAAATTATATGTCTATTAAAAGGTAATAGTCTGCAGATTCAGAAAACGCAAAAAAGTAAAAATTGAACTTTTCATGATTTTTGAGCCTTTCCGGAGCCCCTTAAGCAAAGTGGCACAGTAGACTGTTAATTCAGGAGGATTCGAGGTTCAAATTCCACCGTACAATCCAGATTCAGATTGTCGTAAGTCTCACAAGAACATGCCATGACATTTCCTCCGGAAGGCGTTCTTCCTGTCCATACTAATCTAGTCCGAAATTGTGACCGCTTTTATGCCGCCTTATCATAAACGGGTGAAAACCTTTACTTTCCATTAAGATGCAGATACAAACAATGGAAGTGTGCAAGCGATGTATTTTGAAACTATATGGAGTAAGAGGTAGTGAAGCTGTTTTGGTCTTAGTGATGTAGTGATTGAAATACAAGAGCATTAGAAGTGTTCCGTTTTTTGAAGATCTCTGCACCTTCCTCACGATTTATTGTGATGTAAATATGTGACACCCAGACCAATGTAACTTACGAGGGAACTCGGCAAGTGCCACAACCCGATTTCCCAGCAACTTCGCTCAGTGGAAGAGAGGTCAAGGTAAGCGAAAACATGTCTCGGCTTATACATACGTAGTCGATCGTTTCTGGAAAAAAGACACTCAAAGTTTTCGAGATACTTTCCGGGTACTTCATGTGGCTTGTACCGCGCTGTGTCCTCGAACAGAATGGTGGCACAGAGTTCGAAACCCGATTATTGATTTTATTTTTCATTTATATACTCATGTCTGTAGAAGATTACTGCACGAATGTTTTCCAGTATATGTCGGTATAAAGTTGTCCTTATTCGTCTAGTAATTGTATGTCAGATGAATGAATTTAAAAAGAAAATTATTTGAAATTGTTTTCGGTGAAATTCCTGTAGCGTATCCTGATTCACGATCAGCAATGTGATCCGTCATGCATGGTTTGCCACGAAACCATTGCCAAGGCGCGAAATCTTCAGTAGTGTTAAAGACGTTTTCCGAGGCTCTGAGCACTATGGGACTTAACATCTATGGTCATCAGTCCCCTAGAACTTAGAACTACTTAAACCTAACTAACTTAAGGACATCACACAACACCCAGCCATCACGTGGCAGAGAAAATCCCTGACCCCGCCGGGAATCGAACCCGGGAACCCGGGCGTGGGAAGCGAGAACGCTACCGCACGACCACGAGATGCGGGCTACGTTTTCCGAATGAGATCCATACAAACATATGTCCCCGTGGCAAATCTACCTTCGCGCGATGCTCGTGGTGTTAGGAATGTGTATGTTTTGAATGTTTTGGTCTTAGTGATGTAGTGATGTAGTGATTGAAATACAAGAGCATTAGAAGTGTTCCGTTTTTTGAAGATCTCTGCACCTTCCTCACGATTTATTGTGATGTAAATATGTGACACCCAGACCAATGTAACTTACGAGGGAACTCGGCAAATGCCACAACCGATTTCCCAGCAACTTCGCTCAGTGGAAGAGAGGTCAAGGTAAGCGAAAACATGTCTCGGCTTATACATACGTAGTCGATCGTTTCTGGAAAAAAGACACTCAAAGTTTTCGAGATACTTTCCGGGTACTTCATGTGGCTTGTACCGCGCTGTGTCCTCGAACAGAATGGTGGCACAGAGTTCGAAACCCGATTATTGATTTTATTTTTCATTTATATACTCATGTCTGTAGAAGATTACTGCACGAATGTTTTCCAGTATATGTCGGTATAAAGTTGTCCTTATTCGTCTAGTAATTGTATGTCAGATGAATGAATTTAAAAAGAAAATTATTTGAAATTGTTTTCGGTGAAATTCCTGTAGCGTATCCTGATTCACGATCAGCAATGTGATCCGTCATGCATGGTTTGCCACGAAACCATTGCCAAGGCGCGAAATCTTCAGTAGTGTTAAAGACGTTTTCCGAGGCTCTGAGCACTATGGGACTTAACATCTATGGTCATCAGTCCCCTAGAACTTAGAACTACTTAAACCTAACTAACTTAAGGACATCACACAACACCCAGCCATCACGTGGCAGAGAAAATCCCTGACCCCGCCGGGAATCGAACCCGGGAACCCGGGCGTGGGAAGCGAGAACGCTACCGCACGACCACGAGATGCGGGCTACGTTTTCCGAATGAGATCCATACAAACATATGTCCCCGTGGCAAATCTACCTTCGCGCGATGCTCGTGGTGTTAGGAATGTGTATGTTTTGAATGTTTCTACGCTCGGTATCATCCAAGGGGAAGCACCAAATCTTCCTGAAGAATAAACATATGAATAAAATATAAGAATTGATATGAGAATTTAAAGCGATTGTAACCTCTCAACATGCCATACACTCATATATTATGTAATAAATTTGTGACACTTCGTGTGAAACCATTTCTAATTTTACAGTTAATACAACACTCTTGTACCCTCTTAATTTGATAAGAAATGTTCGGGTAGTAACCTCCTACGAACATGGGCAGATAAATGAAAGATAAACGAAAACAATTGAAATAAAGTAAGAAAAAAAAAAAACAGGATTCGAACACGGTGCTCAAAATTAAGAAGCGGCGATGCTAACCACTGAGGCACCATAACTTCTGACGATATCGCACCGAAAAATGCATATATAGTACCTCGAAAACTTTGACCTTCGTTTTTTTCAGAAACGTTCGAGTATCTACAGGTAGGCCCAGACACGTGTTCGCTTATTTTGACCCGTCTTCTACTAAGCGAAGTTACCTCGGGTGATGGTCCTTGGCTTGTTCGCCTCATCAGTAATAGAATTACTAAGTCGCTGGCCAGTCGTAGGCAACCATCGCAATTTCAAGAGAGATTTTTTGCCGGTGAGAAGTCTTGTTAAAAGCACCAATCCGAAAACTGATTAGCGTCACCTGGCCTAGAGGATGAAGAAAAATCATTAATATGAACGAGGGCGACGGCGCGTTTTTAATATCTGGCCAAATTTGGTCGTCGCCACCGCTCTTTACAGTGGAAGAGGGGCGCGCGTGCTAGCGAAGCGCATGCGGTTTTGTAACTGCGCTTGTGCGGGCAGACTTGCCAGTGCCTGGAGGCTGTCTGTGGGCGGGCGGCAGTCTAGAAATAGCGGCAGGCGGTAGCGGCAGTAACCAGCCAAAAGTCGAGGGGGCTGCCGCCCTCAATCTCCCGTAGTATCGACGCTCGCATCTAAGCCGCGGCCCGACACCTTTACGCTGTAGCCTCGAAAAATGAGGAAGCCGTTTCTACATTTTTCGTTGGTATTCTTTTAAAACATCGCTGCTGATGTAGCCGGAGGCAGATACTCAAACCGTAAACTACGGTAGTTGGCTTACAGCTTGGAGTTTTTGACATGGCGCCAGCTGGCACTTTCGTGGGGGACTTGCACACAGATGCAGGGATACGGCCAGCTGCTTCCTCTGGTCATGCCACCGCGCAACACATCAAAACAAACTTGAACTCTTCCGCATGGTCGCCATTAAAGCATACTTCGTGTATAATAATGTTTTCTGTGGCCATTGCAGTGTGATTTCTGAATGAGGATATGTCAGTGGACGATATTTAACTCTGTTGGCTATCAGGATCTCTGATGCTGTTGCCCTCTCTTTGTGTTATTATGTTGTGACGGTTATTGTGATACATTTTTGTTGCTAGTGATCGTGAACAGTTAAATATTTCTGTTTGAAGATAATGAAAGTATGTTGTGTTGTGATTGCAATCCTTACTATTGGCGGCTCTCATATGTGAAACTGATGAGTGTTCTACAGTGTATGTGTTTCATCTAAGGCAATTTTTGATAGGTGTATGTGCAATCTTATTGACTCCAACTGTTTCAAAACAACACTTCGTCTTTGCCCATCTTGAAAATTTTCTGGAGGCACAGCTGTCACATTCATTGACCTTGTTTGTTGAAAAATTTGTTATTTTGTTGAAACTGAACACAGTCAGCCAGCTCAGAGAATAGTGTATTTATCACACTATTTCTGCACCTTCTCAGTTATAAAATGAGGGAGCAATAAGCTTTTCACCAGTTTTTATACATACTAGTGGGAGTTGACATTTTTCTGTAATTTATTTTCTTACTTTGTTACCAGAAAAATATTGCTGCAAATGTTGCAGTTAAATGTCTGGTGAAAGAAATTGGAGAAAATGTCCATTTGATCATGATGTAGTAATGCAAAATGCATTGAAACAGTCAAAAGTGTAGTGTAATGGATCTCACTCAATATGCAGAGTACACCCAAAGTACTGCAAGAGTGGTCAGTTCATGCTGAAGTCACATTTTCTCATGGAGCACAAACTCCAACTGCTCAGCTCTCTGGAAGCAATGTGTCTATGGACTGTTCATGGCAAAAACCAACCACTACGAGCAGTGCATCTACAACTTTGCGTCCTTGTTATGGATTTCAGCGTGGAAACATTTTATTCACAACTACACCACCACGGTCATCACAACATGATGTTAGCAGACAGTCTAGTGGTGGACCCCAGTCAGCAAAAGCATCTCAGCATCCATATGACAGACGCTGTAAAAGCACTTGTAGCATTGTATTGGCAAATCCAGGGGAAAAATTGCAATCTTTTCATTACCATTGTGGTGATCGTGCTTGTTACCATGCGAGACCACCATACACGTCAGGGTTCTCCACAATACCAGAAAATTGTGAAATATGCAACATTAATCAGGTGCCAGATTGTCATAACAGGAAAAGTAGTACATTTACTACACATTTTTGCACAAGAGTACCAGAACGGTCTGCTAATAAGGAACGCCAAGATGCTGCTTCACAGACTGACACAGGACATAATGTTGTACCTGAAAATCTTCAAGTTCCAGACATGCCACTACAGAAGAAAAAGGTAATTAACATTCCTTGATATGATATGATTTTTATATGGTTTTTGTAATTTTTTGATTTGAAATGATATATAATGATGACATGTTTTGAACAGCTGTCAAAGAGGTTGTCAAGGTCACCTGCAAGACTAAGTGGAAAATCTCCTTTGCTGCAAAGAAGGTACTCTGAAGTTTCTCAAGGAACAAGCAGCCGGTCTTCCACGCCAGATGTTGACTGTGATAAGCAGTGCCAAGGGAAACCTCGTACTGTGCACATTGATGTGTACTGTACTGGATCAGAAGACGCTGATGCCAGTGCATCATCAGAAGCTGACACAACAGATGAATCGTCACCACAGACAGTTTTTGAGTCAGAACAACTTCGAGTGATGCACACAAAAATGGGTAAATTCTCTTTACCAAAAGGTTTGAAGCAGGTACCCAGAAGAAGTGAAAGTCTAAAAGAAAAGTCCAACGTCAACTATTGTTTGGAACCAAAGGGTTATGAGAGTGATGATGTTCTCAGTAGTCAGTACCCATCCAGGCTTAGCTCATACACTTCTCTAAAAGAGAGTGCATCTGGTTTGGTAAGTGAGCAATCTAGTACAGTAAGAGACCCATCATGGTCAACAATATCGAGTTGTGCTATTTCGTGTGATGACAAGGACTCAGTTATGTCAACTTCCTGGAAGGACGTTTCTACTGAACTTGATTCTGCAGCTGTGAGCAGCTCAAGTTTTGTAAACAAATTTGACCCCTATTTGACACAGAGTGATAGTTTTGAATATGCTGATATGACAGATCGAATTCGCATAAAGGAGAAGGCCATGGCATGGGCAGATGAAGGGAGTGCTCAGCAACCACATGATATTGAAAAGAAACGTCTGCATCAACAACAAAAATTTAAGGAGTTCTTATACAGACATTTAGGAAAAGGGACATTTCCCTTGTGGAAATCACAGCATTCGGATGATTCAGAGGAAGATGAAGACAATGATGATGATGACGATGATGATGATGACACTGGTGATGCATGGAGCTTTATTGGAAGAGGCTGTTCTGGAACATCTCTCCGAAGAGAAAATACAGTTAAAAAAGTAGCAAAATCTACAACACCTAGTGAAGGTGCAGATATTAAATCACTTACTTTGCCAATGAGGATTAATCACCTGATTTGTGATGCTGGGAGTTTAAGTGATTCTGGTCCTCCATCTGTAAACAGGTTTGCCCGTCGTATTGCAATAGGTCCATTTGGGTCCAAGCCTCCTTCACCTCCTCCATTAAAAGTAGAGTCTAGTGTTGTGTCACCTTTCACTTCTGTTCAAGGTACAGGTACTGATCAGTTGTCAAAAGCTCAGAAATTTGGTACTATTGTTGGTACACTAAAGAAACCAGGCAATCATATAGGGCCTTCAAAAAACCCTTACTGTTCTTGTGCACATTGCCGTAGCTTTTATGAAGCCACTTTACACTGTGGGAGGGCAAGGTCTGTGGGTGATATAAACTTTCATCCAGAGACAGGACAGCCCAATGAGTGTAATGCTCAAAATATGCATGATACAAAGTTTGCAACTGACAATAAAAAGTACTCAGAGACTGAAAGTGTCAAGTCGAATACTATCACTGACGCTAGTGAATCAGACGGTACACCTGTTTGATGTAGTAAGTGAAGCAATTAGGTTGTTATAATTTTTATTGTGTTTATGAAATGGATACATAGTTTTATTAAACTGTGGCAGTGTGAGTGACAACATTATGTGCATTATCAGCTGCTTGTTATTCTTATGATATTGAAGGGTAGTTGAAATTTGAGAAAATGACAAAATTTGTTAGAATAACTGTATATTCGTTTCACATTATGTGGTATTTTGCATTTATGTTGTACACAGATTTAGGCTATATTGAGTCTCATTGTATGTAAAGAAGATCACACTTACAGAGCCAAGAACGCTCCACGTAATTATGTCTAATAATAAGAAACTGGAATGTTACTTCATGTATGAGGCCTGGAAATATGATAAATGGAAAAAATGGCAAATTTTTGGTTTGAAAATTTGTGCTGTGAAAATATGTTTCAACATCTGGTTCTGTTGAATCGTGTATCAGTGAACTGCGAACTAGAAAATTTGTAGATAAAGAATGGGAAGTATTGATAAACTGAAAACCACAAATATGTTTATGTGGGGAAGGTACTATTGCCCTGTGTTTGCACTGTTTGCTCATAGTCTGACATGTTCTCTATGTTCTCAGGTACATGTATCATTGATGTAGTGCAGAAATAATTGAATATACCTTGTTGCTGCTAAAATTCTGTTAATACTGAGTGGATTCAAATTGAAGAACATTTTATTTATAGGCAACTTTTAAGCAAGAAAACATTTGAGGAGATACTTTTTATTTTCTTCTGTCATTGCTGACAGAATTCATTCTGGCTCAATTTCTTGTTTGAAATTTTGCAGTTTTGTCTTTGCTGAACTATCACATTCTCTCAAGAAACTTGTGCTGGAAATGTAGGTGCTAATGAATTTTACCACTGCACAAAAAGAAGCATTGCCAGTTGTTTCTCACTGATGATCTTCCTTGTTGTATTTTTCATTTTTATAGTTGGTTATTAAATGCATTTCTGAATACAAAAAATGCGTCTTTCAGCTAATTAGACACTCCAGCAAACCAGCCAGTGAATGGTGGTCAGCTTTGCATTTTTCTTATTGACTCCTTTTCCACACATTTATACCCCAGTAATTGATTTTACCTAACATACTTGTCCTACATGATTTTGTTCATTGTCAGTTAATGCTGCTATGGTGCTGACAGTGCAATTGACGTTATGACTTTCAACTTCGTTTATCATTTGTGCATGAGGTGTTATTTCCTGTCACAGTTATCTGTGATTTCGGAACTATAATCTGCTACATTTTTCATGAAGTTCATCTAGACATTTTTTCCCCTCTATACCTGTATTATACAGCTGGCAGATCATTTTTCTAATTCTGCTCTTGTCTTAGTGTTGCATTTAAATTCCTTAATGTATACTTTGAATTGCATGAAGATGTTTGGAGGAAATGTAGTCTTTCAGACTGTGAACTATAGTTTTAGGGCTCAAATATGTGCCCCACTTTCATTTCAGTGGCAAGTCTCAGAATTCTACTTATGCTGTTCTTATAAGATCAACCAGTCTGTTACATTGTGTATATAGTTGACTAATCACAACATCTACTACACTCAAAAGTAATTCCTCTCAACTTTCCTTGTGATATCATGTTACAATTATTATAGGAGTCTGTGTAGATTGTACTGTTTCATTACTGTTAGCTGTTTGCCTTTTGTCAATTTCTGTAACAGCTGTTCTGAGTAACCCCCACCCCCTCTCAAAAAAAGTATTAACAACAGGTTATTTCATTTGTCATTAGTTGTTTTTCCATGTGTCTGTTGTATTTTTCCTATTTTTATATGCTTTTTATGAGGTCATTTCAACTATCAACTTGTTAGTTGTTGTGTAGGGACCAGTACTGGTATGTTATTATTTATTAATGCACAGGGTGTGTAGGTGTTAAATTTTCGATGTTTCTTGGTCTGGATTTGCCTGTCACTTGTTATGTAGTTAATAAGTAGACTTTATGGCTATTCATTTTTTAATTGTAATCCTTCTGGTGCCCAATGCGTTTGGACCAACAAGTTAACAGCTTTTTAATTTTCTCAAGGAAAAAAAGGGGCTTTTGAACTCTGATTAGTACTTGTTAGTAGGACAGATACTGACTTAATTCAATAAAAAGTCTTTCTTTTATCATCATCATCATCATCATCATCATCATCAGTCATCATTACCAGTAAGTAGGAAACAGAAAAAGGTACATGGGATCAAGTCAGGTGATAACAGTTAGTGGTGGAATTGTTTTGAAACTCAGCTTGTGCTCATTTACAATCACAATGTCCTATGTGTTATTAGGCACATTGTTCCAGTGTGATAATGTTGTTGTGCTCAGTAATCTTAAGCGTCATGGAAACAGTTCACCAATGCTCCATATAACAGCCAGTCATTACTATAGACTTTTGATGTAGTCAATCAAGTTGGTTACATTGAAAGTTTCAGAAACACTTGCCATGTCTTTTTCCCACAAGAAACATGTTTCTTCTTGTTTCTGTGCACTTTCACCTTTGACAGTCCAATGTTTGGACTGCAGTTTGGTCTGCAGACTCTAATGTAATCTAAATTTACATAATTCTGCCAGCTGTTAACATACTGTGCTTCATTATTTCAACAAAATTTTGAAATGTCATGTCTTGTGTATTTACTGTCTGAGCTCAATAAATTCAGTATCCACTCTACTCAAGTTTCTCTGTATGTAAAAATTAATTCAGGATAATATGTAATTTTTCATATGAGGTGTTTATGTACTTACAAATTATATCGGTATGGCCTTCTCTCATGATACTGTAAATTTTATTCACATTGTTGACTTGTGAACAGTATATGCTTATGCTGTATTTGACTGACATGTTTTGAAGTTTTAAGCGACTGTATATTTACTGATTATATGGGTGTATTCATATGAGTAGATAAACTATGCCAAGTGAGAGTCATGTTTGTTTTTTCAGAACAAAGAAATTATAAGCTATTGTTTGTAACTGATACACACAGAATCATAGTATGCAAGTGCAATAAAATTTGGTACAGAACCATGATATTTTACCCATAAACAAGTTTTGTTGCTTTTTGAAACATTATTATTGTCGTATTCGTCATTGAGAATTCTGCAGGACGTCTAACAGTGTAGTACATTAATATTTACTTTTAATTGAACTCGTATTAATAAATTAACAACAACACTATCCACTACATCAAAGTAGAAAACATTTCTTAGTAGTATTACCTAGAGCTCTTCTAAATTAATTATCATATGAAATTGTTAGTTATGTTGGGGAGGGGTGGGGGGAGAATAATTCTCAGAATGTAACAGTGCTCACATTACTTTCATTCCTTAAATCATTGGACACATTGGTGAGCTCTGCTAGGCACATGCATATATAAAGATGGTGATCAGAGCCACCAGTTACCTATTGCAATATGTCAGAAGTATAGTTACGCAACTACTATTGAACACATTGATGGAGTTACTTGTGATAATGTGAGGGCATTTTGACAAGACTGCATATACATGATGAAGTACATATCTCTAGGAAAAGTCACCAGGGTCTCAAGAAGATCAGTGCTTCAGGAAGGTAAGTGATCATTGAGATGAAACATATGTTTCTAGTACACTTACCACACCATAATTGTATTTATGTACATACACATGCGAGAACTGCAGTTGATGAGCTATAACTTCTTTTGTCTCCTGACTCTAATAACCAGAAAACATGTTAGTGATTTGGCTGGGCTGCCTGCAATCACCAACACCCAAGCACTCAAGATAAACTGTGATAGTAGGTCATTTGATGAGACAGCTTTGGAACGAAAGAGCTATAATAGACAACTACAAAAATAGTGTATTAGAATGTATTCCAGTATCATTAAGCAAGATTCTGTGTACTATGGAGTTCAAGAATTTTTCGTTAAAAGATAGGTCTCGTAGAAATATCCTCTTTCCAGCAGGTTACAAGACTGACTTCTCCCTGAACTTTTAAGCCCATACAAAAATAAATTTTGTATGATTTTGAACATAGATAGTCAAATATAGAAAGCATGAACTTATTAAAAGACACAGCACTACCCAATGTATAATAAATTTTTAAAGAGCATTTATGATGTTGAAGAGAATGGAATCAGCTAATATGTATAACCACGTATTTCATGGCATCTGTAACCTTCATTTGGTAGTGTACTCTGTGTCCATTCTGTTTGACACAAAAGTAGAATTCTAATGGTGTGTAGTGTGGTTGAGCAAATGTTTAATATGGAGTTGCAAACAGACATCCTTGTGATATAGGTGAACAATACTAATAGTTTGCCCAACCAGCTGAAATGAAAACTGCTTTTAACAGTAAGAAAGGGCACTCCATCTTATCACCAAGCTATAGAGTCCCTCACAGGTGAAACATTTGTCAAACTAATATTTAGCTAATTGTGTGTCCACCTATGCATCTAGATTTCATACCATTCAATGGAATTTCGGGGGGAATCTTCCGTTTATTTTAGCTGACGATGAGACAAGTGAGGTACAGGTTTTGAAGTTTTGTGAATTGTCTGGACTTCAGCATAATCTTTTATGATGGAAGTGTTAGTGTATTGCGAAATGGCTGACTCTTCCTTTTCATTCCAGCCCAACTATTGGGCAGCTACTGCTGTCTGCTGTATGATTTTAATCCCCCCCCCCCCCCCCCACCTTTTTTTTCCCCAGTAAGTTTTCAGTCTGGCAATGCACTTGATTTTTGTAGTTGTGTGCATGCATGTGTGCTTGCACACCTGTGTTTTAGGATGTTAGTTATGTTTTGACCTTGTAGTTACAGTTTGCAACAATTTTGCACCCATTATTCACATTCGCCTCATAAAATTTTAGTGCGAGCATGAAAGATCTTGAAGCCGTGCGTACACACCAGTATATCCACATATCAACAATTAATCACATTAGGTCTTTGTATTTTGCAATTAGAATGACATTGTGTATGTCACAAAGCCATAGACACTGGATACAGAGAGAGATGTGGTTGTGATTGCCTGTAAATATAGTCCTGTTGCAGTTGAAATTACTGCTTATTTGACAATACGCTTTGTAGTGCTGTAGAGGTGCTGTTGTTGTTGCCAGTAAGTCATTTTGCACAGTTATGGCTGTGATGTTGTGAGAGGTAGCAAGCTCATACTTATTCTTCCTCGCATCACTAAAATTCAAAGAGTGGAAACATAAATTTTGGAACCTTCTGTGTATTGAACTTGATGCTCTATTAAGACTCTGCTGTATGTTGTTGTATGCTACATTGAAGTGAAAGGGAAATGTGAAAAAAAGAAGAAAAAAACCTGTGCACTTATCACTGTATAAATACCTAACTTTTTCTGGTGATTACTGTATGAAATTTATTTTTAAAGGAATGATGGTACAAAGACTCAGAGCAGTGAGGAAAATAGCATACACTGAAGTGTTTAGAATACAGAAAACACCACAGGCTTTTTTTTGACAACATTGTTTTGTGGTATTCCTGCTACCCCTTTGCTTCCAAAGAAAAGTTTATTCTCAAAAATTATGTTGACACATCTGCAATTGAATAAAATTGTCATATTGACATGAATACCTTTGGCTCTAAGTGGAGTCGCCAATAGATGCACACGCAGTGATCTTTAAAACTTCACGAATGCGACTGGCTTTTTTTGACTTGATCCACTGATATCTTCACTGAGAGCTGTCCATTCTCCTTCCAAATTAGTTTCACGTGGTTGCTTTTGTGTTCATGCCGTTTATTTATATCAACAGATAGTAAATAGGTTGGGTTGTTAGTGTTATTTTGGTTGCAGCATCCTCTAATCTAGTTTCTTATTGTTTTTTTTCTCCTAGATTGCCATGCAATGAGCAGGCATCCAAGAAATGTAAATTAATCAAAAAGGAGTTTCAAGCTGCACAAGTAGTGTACATCTGATTTCTATTAATGTGTAATTATCTACAGGTGTTCACCACGAAATATTGTACCTATATTATGATTACAATAATTATATTTAGTCAAAGTTAACTGTAAAGGCAAAGAAACAAAACAGGAAGAGGAATGGTTTGTGCTTAACACAGGCACAAACATAATATCAAAACAATCATTTCTGTTTAGTGAAAAAAATGCTGACTGCTTATATAACCAGATACTACCTGTTTGTGTCAGTAGCAGAGGGTCTTACAATAGTGACTGCTTGGGAGTGCCTAGTATTGTACAAAATTTTTAAATGGAAACTACAGGGTGTATCAAACCTTTTAGGTCAAATTGAAACAGATGGTAGCAGGTCCACATATGATTATATTGCGATAGGGAGCTAGTTGTCAGAAATGCATATTTATTGTGTTATGGAGATACACAGCATGCACCACATAACGACGACAACATTATAACTCATGGTAATTGTTGAAAGCAATGACTGTCAATCTCAACACATGTATTGCAGTGGTGAATGTGGTTCTGCTGCACTGTCGCAAAGATCCCAGGTGTCATTTGTGCACTGGAACAGGCTGAAAATGATAAACAGCATACTCTCTCGACAACCAAACATACCGAAAACAACTTAGCTCATAGCACATGTGTTAGGTGACAAATCCATCCTTCACACCAGTGCATTAACCTGTGCTGCATGAACACCACTATCCCTTGCGTCATTTGTCCATTGCATCAGACAGCTTGTGATGTGTGTTACTGTGTACAGTAGTGTACAATGGTGAGGTGTGTCACTGTGTACAGTGCTTGACACATAGTCAAAGATGGAACATTGCTCATCGCAAGAGTTGGCAGACATGCATTTAATGTAGAATGTGGCAGTATGTAGTACCTGTAAAGCAGCTTAAATGTACAGGTAATGCTTTCCCAATGTGCATAATCCTAATTGGAAGAAATTTATCTCTGTGGATACCAACTTACAAGAGATGAGATTATTCTTGTCACAGATCGTTGGGCAAGGTTCCCACCAAAAACACGTCCAACACCATTCTTTGAGGAGATGGTATTGGATCGTGTGGGCATCACCCAGCAATAAACACCTGTCAATTTGCCTGTGAAATGCACACTTATAGGATGTTGCATGGAGGGTACTGGTAGAACATGTATTAAACCCATATAATAAAGAATGTATGCAAGTACTGGAACCAATGAATTTTCAGCCCTGTATCACAGTGCTGTAATGCCAAACTTTGCACAGTTTGTTTTGTTCATGGATGAGGCCTCATTCGCTGATGATGTGTTAAACACCTGCAGCTGGAGTGAGGACCATCCCCATGCCAGCCACATAGGTGGCCACTAGCAGTGATTCTCTGTCAATATATGAGCATTTTCCAATATCATGTAATAGAACTTTATTTGCTGCCTCCACATTCAACTTTTTCAGGTTACCTGATGTTCCTGCAAGATGTGCTTTGAGACTGTACCTCTTGTCTGTGAAAGGATGTGATTTCAACACGGTATAGCACCAGCCCACTTTGATGTTAATGACGACGAACACCTCATCATTGGATTGGAAAGAGACGTTTTCCTCTGGGGTTAACATCAAGACATTGGTGTATGAAAAACCCCTAGAAACAAATGAAGATCCACTTGCTTGGTTCCAAACTGCCAGTCTCCTGGTACAAAAGACTCCAGGGATCTTGGAGACAGTGCAGCAGAACTTCATTGCACCATTGCATGCAAGCACTGAGACTGGTGTTCAATGGTTTAAACAACTACTATGATCTACATTCTTGTTATACAGTGTACACTGTATGTGTCCATAACACATGGAAATATGCATTTCTGACCATTGGTTCCCTATCTTAATATCATCGGTTTTGGACTCATATCACCTGTTTCAATTTGATCCAGAAGGTATGAGTCACCCTGTATAATAGAACCAGATATCATATTTAATTAGTGTGGGATGGATGCCACAAAAGAAAAAAAAAGTTGTTTCATTTACTTATAACAACATAAAAATGTATCAGATTGGTAGATAATGCTTCTTGGATGTTGGAAGCCGGTAAGAGGGACCAGAACATGCAACATGTGATCCTTACTAAATGGAGCTGTTATTCATGAGTAAAGATAAACCTCAAGAAGATATAAATACCGTTATACTAGAAGACTTAGCAGGTGCCGGTAAGCTTCTGTCACTTACATGTAAAAATCTAACTTCAGAAATACATATCCAGTACAGGAATGAAACAAGATGATGAGTGACAATACCAGTAGATATATTTGCAGATGGCAAAAAAATGACACGTTTTCTGAGTATACATTACAGATTCACTGAAATCAGCACAGTTTGTCTGCTGTGCTTAGGCCAACAAAAAATATAACATCAGAATTCTTTATGAGCTTCCTGAGTGGTGTTCAGACATAATAATAAGAGGAAATAGTGAAAAAAACGTGATTATTTGATCAGTAAGCATAAAAATAAAATTAACTTTTCCTACAGCAAGGGCAGAATAATGTCAGCTGTATAATCAGTGTAATAGCAACTACTTAAGTGTTAAATGAGAACATACACATTATGAAAGATGAGTAAATAAAACTAGTATTATATTTACAAAAACAGAAATTAGAATCATAGTAAAGGGATTTAGATACAGTTTGCACTGTGAATTAATTAAATCTTGGAGAAAAATTGAGAAGGGCAAATTTCAGATAATTTCAGTGCATTATAATAAAATTATTTGTGATGAGCTCCATCTACAGTTGAAAGTTCAATAATGAGGAGAAGCATGTGACTTACTGATTCAAATTGTGTGCCACTTGAGGACTCAGACTCTCAGTGTTGTCTTTTATGGGCAATGTTCTTTCCGACAGAGCTGCAGGCAAGATTCAAGATTTGCCGCATAGGTTGCACGTCTCAGTAACACTTTTTTGTCATCCAGACTCCTGAGACTGCAATCTCCTTTCACATATTCTGCTAGAAGTTATTTAAGATTATGATCATCAAGTTTTAAGTTTTTACAAGCATTTGAACAAATTCTTCTCTGATGTTGGTACACCAAAAAAAGTTTTGAAAAGAATCAACAGCTTCTTAGGTGATGAATATTGCTATTCACACAAGTTTTTTTGACATAAGAGAACATACAGAAATCATTAGATGATAAATCAGGTGAACACGGGCAATGAAATATAAGTTCAGTGTTTGTACTTGTAAAGTAATAAATCATGTGGCATTGTTTGTGAAAGGTGGCATTTTCATAATGAAGAATGATGCAATATTTTCAGTAGTTTCCTCGATTTTGTGGGTAACTTACAACAGAGTTGACTATTTCCAGTGTAGCTAAAGGAACAAGCGAATATTTTCTGTGAAATGCTTCATTTAGGAGCCCTTTTTTATTGTTGCAGTTCATCTGGAAACACGCATTTACTCAGTTGCATTTATTGAATGTTTCTGTATGCCAGTTGACACTAGCCTGTTTTTGAGCTGCAGTCAAATTGTACATTATCCAGGATCCATTGGGAACATATTCTTTGCAGCTAAATGTTCTTGTAAAATCAAATGTATTGCAGTCTTCGATATGTCTGAGGACGTGTCTGTACAACTGTGAGTCACAGGCCTATGCTCTTCAGTCATACTGCCCACAGAACTGAAGTTCTTTGGAACAAAAACTGATTTTGGCCGACTTCAAGAAATTTATCACTGATGGAATGATGACTGTAACAAAATTACACGTAGCAAATACACACATCGAAAAAGGTTTTGCGTCACGTTGATTCTGAGAGTTCCGGAACCTGTACAGAAAATTGGAAAAGAGATCAACATAAACGTCATTTCCACTGTTTTTATTGCTCATGAAAACCACACAATGAATGTTGTACTACCATAAGCGAAACCCTCAGAGGTGGTGGTCCAGATTGCTGTACACACCAGTACCTCCAAAACCCAGTAGCACGTCCTCTTGTGTTGATGCATGACTGCATTCGTCGTCGCATATTACCCACAAGTTCATCAAGGCACTGTGGGTCCAGTGTGTCCCACTCCTCAACAGCGATTCGGCATAGATCCCTCAGAGTGGTTGGTGGGTCACACGTCCATAAACGGCCTATTTCAATCTATCCCAGGCATGTTTGATAGGGTTCATGTGTGGAGAACATTCTGGCCACTCTAGTCGAGCGATGTCGTTATCCTGAAGGAAGTCATTCACAAAATGTGCATGATGATAGCGCGAATTGTCGTCTACGAAGACGAATGCCTCGCCAATATGCTACCAATATGGTTTCACTATGTCGGAGGATGGGATCCGCATATTGTACAGCCATTACGGCGCCTTCCATGAGCACCAGCGGTGTATGCCACCCCAAATGTAATGCCACCCCAAAACAGCAGGGAACCTCCACCTTGCTGCACTCATAGGACAGTGTGTCTAAGGCGTTCAGCCTGACCGGGTTGCCTCCAAACACGTCTCCGACGATTGTCTGGTTGAATGAATATGCGACACTTGTCATTGAAGAGAAAGTGATGCCAATCCTATGTGGTCCATTCAGCAATTTGTTGGGCAGGTCTGTACTGTGCTGCATAATGCGGTGGTTGCAAAGATGGACCTTGCCATTTACGTTGGGACTGAAGTTGCATATCGTGCAGCCTATTGCGCACAATTTGAGTTGTAACATGATGTCCTGTGGCTGCACAAAAAGCATTATTCAACATGATGGCATTGCCGTCACGGTTCTTCCGAGTCATAATCCGTAGGTAGCAGTCATCCACTCCAGTAGCCCTTGGGCGGCCTGAGTGAGGCATGTTATCGACAGTTTCTGTCTCTCTGTATCTCCTCCATGTCCGAACAACATTGCTTTTGTTCACTCCAAGACGCCTGGACACTTCCTTGTTGTGAGCCTTTCCTGGCACAAAGTAAAAATATGGACGCAATTGAACTGCGGTATTGACCATCTAGGCATGGTTGAACTACAGACAACACGAGCCGTGTACCTCCTTCCTGCTGCTGGAATGACTGGAACAGATCGGCTGTCGGACCCCGTTTGTCCAATAGGTGCTGGTCATGCATGGTTGTTTACATCTTTGGGCGGGTTTAGTGACATCTCTGAACACTCAAAGGGACTGTGTCTGTGATACAATATCCACAGTCAACGTCTACTTTCAGAAGTTCTGGGTACTGGGGTGATACAAAACTTTTTTTTGATGTGTGTACATGATCAATTAGCAAAAGTTGAGCAAAGGAAAGGTAGATGGTGGTGTTATGTTAGTCCATTTTGAAACTGAGTACTGTTTCCAGCCACCATTGTTTTAACAGTAACAAACAAGAATTTTCAAAACCAGTTGTAATCTGAACAGTACCATCTAGTGGTCATTTGTAAAAACGGTTTCTTTGAACTTACGTCACCAATTTCTTCCGTCAGCCGTGCCCAGTCAGGGCTTGTTATCAGCACCAAGTGATTTTGTGTTGTGGAGATGTTGAACTGAAATTTCCTTATTCCAGGGGTAAAAGCCAAGCAAAGTCTATGGACGAGGCAAGAGACTAAGGTCTGCATCTGAATCCTTCTCCAACATGCCATTTAAATCTGTAAGAAGTTTTTCCAGCAATGTACACTTCACTCCAGAGTGAAATATGTTGGATACATGTCAGATCGTACTTAAAAAAAAAAGTGGGATTCAGCGTTGCATAGAAGAACTGTGACACAGTGGAGAGATTCTCAAGAGACGCTGAGAATTCTGAAGTTGTGTACACTCAAAGAAAGAAATATATGTGCAGTACTGTGAAAAATCTCCTGAAATAATCCTCTGGACTGATAATAGCTGTGACAGAGGCTTATAATCAATATAATTTTTCGAAATATTTATGAGTGTAAATGAGCATTAGTGTACAGTTCTATAAAAAAAGTTACCTCTGTGACACAGGTTACTTAGAGTTACACAATACAGATGTAGATGTAGTTCTGTAACACTAGATGGTGTGGTCAGCACAAAGGGACAAGGTCAGCGACCAGTTTATGTCAAATTAGTGCTGTATTTACTGTTGTGTGGTGAGGTTTAGTATCCCCTTTCGATACAAGACATGTTCCATTCAGGCAAGATACTACTGCTGCTTCTTTATTTACAAAGTGGTTATATATATAAGAAAACGATATGGAATGTGGAGATAGACATGTAAAGTATGTTTAGAAATGGCAGGTGCAGTTACCAATCATGAGTTAGTGCAGCAGACTCCTAGTTTTCTCATTAAGAAGCCCAGATTGATTTTAACCCCATTTGTAAAAATACACTTTATTTGATTTTGATATTGCATTAGTTTCCATATTACACACATTGATGGGTCTAGATAGGGGATAGTTTTAGTTGCCCTGTTATTTTGCTGCTCATGTCACCTTACTGGTGAGTTAATTTGATGCAGAACTGTGGTCAGTACAGTGAGATTATAATAAAGAGATAGTCCTTAGTTACTCTGATTTAATCAGTGTCCTCTAGAGAGAATAATGTGGAATATGTATGCACTCCTTTGTAAATACAAATCCAGTGTAGCAGATGGAATTATGCTGAGTGTCAAATTGTGTAGGATTTGAAAGAAAATTGTGGTGAAAGCAGGTCCAGAATCACAGCTTCTGTCACTGTCAAGGACAGATATTTTATTTCCCTGGAACACTGCGTGATTTGAAGTGGCAAATAATTAACTGTGACCAGGCTTCTCCTTGCCACAGTGACGGAAGATGGCAGATATTAGATAATAGGGTAATGTGTGATGTTGGCTTCTGTCCAGTTTCTATGAGAAAAGTTATGTATGCTATATAAAGGTGCTCATTATTCATACCCATTTCTGTGACTATGTGTAGGGGTTCATCTATCTTCTGTAAAGGAAGGCTTTTAGCAAATTAAACTTGATTAGAATTATTATACGTTAGTAGTATTACAACCAAGATTTTAAATTGAGCAGTTTGAGTAATAGCAGAGTAGACAGACCAGGTGTCATTGCAAAATCCTTGAAATCAAAATAATCAAATTTAAATTTGTTAGGAAGCAAAATGAATACAAACTCTCAGCCATCTACCCCCCCCCCCCCCTCCTCCCCCTACCCCCCCCCCCCCCCACGCGCATGCGCGCGCGCGCGCACACACACACACACACACACACACACACACACACACCTTTCCTTTTCTTCTGGTTATTTTTGTTGTATCATTACTCCTGGTAACTATTTTAATTCATACTTTCTTGCAGAATTAAGGCTGTGATGGAAATATATTGCAGTTTCCAGAATGAAAGTACATCAGTAAGCAATGCAACAGTTTGATATTGATTTAGGAACCCGATACCTAGGATTAACAGTTATGTGTGTAATAATTTTACCAAATTGAAACTGCCATTTCAGAACATTGGTTGTTTGAGTTAATGGGTAATTTTGATAACCTATGTGAATATTATTTATGCCATTTGTCTGCTAGTGCTTCCTACTGTTGCATTTAATCCTACTGTTGCATTTAATCCAAATAAATGTTTTACTATGTGGCAGTTGAGCATCACATTTACACCTTTGGAAATGTTTGCCATAACTTCCAGGCACAAGCAAGCTTATGGGAGAGTTCACGGAAATTGGACTTGCTTCGAAAATCTCTGGAACTGAGAAGACAGGAATTGCCACCTGACTCTCCAGCAGCAGCACAACTGAAACATGAACTACAGACAGCACAGGCAGCTTCACCTGTCCCTGTAACTTACACCAGCCTACAACCACTGCGACCAGGCCCTTCTCCAGGACCTAGCCTGAGTCAGCCAATGTCTCCAGCTTCACCAGCAGCATCATTTTCCTCTCCTCCATCTTTTGGGCGCTGTGCTGCAGTCACTGGAAAACTGGAAGTCAGGTACAATGTTTCTGCAATGTCACAATGCATTTATTGATAAAATGTAATTAACATTTGCTAACTATTATTTGCATATGGTTTCACTGGACATTTTCATGTGGAAACACGTTCATCCAGTGTACAATATTTCTGCAATCTTTTTTAGTTCTGTTTTGGTTTCTCTGCCAACAAGAGATTCTATTTAATTGTTTTACTGTTCTTCACAAAATACTAATATTGTGTAGCATGACCAATTATCAGATACTACAAAAAATGGGATGACTTGTCTCTAGTTGGTTATATTCTGGAGGTCTTCAGATTCTTCAGCTGAAAAAAACGGACAACTTCATGTTAATGTAAGACAATTAAATCACATTCTTTTGCTTTTGAGCTAGTACTGTTTGCCTCCCTAGTGCACCAAACTTAACAGCTAATGGAAGAACTTAGTAGAGGGAGCTTATTAGTATGAAAATCATTTAGAATAATATTAAAGTAATAATTAATCATCAATTTAAAAAGAGTTTACAGTGAAATCACTGATAATCTTATATCAAGGGCAGCTGAAGAGGCACAGACAAAGAAAAGGAACATAATGGCAAGGAGAATATGGAGTACTTGTGGTAAACTAAATAGTTTTCAAAACTAATTGTGTGATGTGCCTGAAACAGAAAGTTTATAATAAGTCTGTGTTACCATTCCAGCTAACGTCAGTGATATATGAACTTTGAATGTAAAAGCCATTCAAAAGCTGGGTGATGAAGAGATTTAGTTTGGGAATTAGTAGGACAGATGGGGAACAAAAAAATGGTGAGAGAGCTACAATTGAAGAAATTGAAGGACCCCCACCCCCCCCCCCCCCCCCCCAGAATATAGCCTACCAGAGACAAATCCTCAAATTTATAGAGCAGTTATTCTAATAATATCTAAAATTTAATCAATATTTGTGTAAAGTTACATGGGTTCTTTCCTGTTTTTCAAATGGTGGGTGCATGACAGGCAACGTAAATGACAGGTAATAAAAGTGGTGTGTTTGATGACAGGCTTTTATATCTGCAGCTATTTGGAGTCTTCTGTGTGTTGTATCAGCTATTTTAGAAATTTTTGTTTACTATGAAAGTGACAACACTAGTAATGTGGCTGTTAAGATATAATGAGTCACACAGAAATTTAAAGGCAGATGTTTGATGTCAGTGTAGTTCCTTGTGATTTACTTGCACTGTTGTGTTATTGAATTTAGGTTTAATTTGTATTTGTTTTCTTTATTTGAAGGTTAATGGGTTGTCAAGACTTGCTAGAAGAGGTTCCGGGACGTTCTCGTCGAGACAAAGATTCCATCTCTGGCCCTGCTGACTTACGTTCCTTCGTAAAAGGGGTTACAGGACGCAGTTCTAGCAAGTCCTATAGTGTGAAAGATGAAACAAGTAGTAAGTTTATGCATATATACATACACACACACACACACACACACACACACAATATACTGTAATAATTACAATTACATGGAATATTTTCAATAAAAGTGGTGGAATATTGAATTTTAGTACAATGACGACCCCCCCCCCCCCACACACACACACAAACACACAAACACACCTGTGTCAGCTAGACACACACACAAATATTGGGATTGCATTTCAGTAGATGGATAGAGGGGGAGAGAGGCAGGAAGCAGGCAGAGTGGTTGGGTGTGGATGAGCTATCTGCTTGGAGGGAGACAGTAGGTTTGCTGCCTAGAAATGCAGGAAGGAGGGTTGGCAGGTGTATAGGTTAGGCATGTGATGCAGGGGCGTTGAAACATGATGAAGGTGACATGGAGATTTTGATTGGGAAAGGATGATAGGGCAGAAAGAGGGAAAACTGTTAGATGGAAGATGTGAGAACAGTGGATTAGCAGAGATTCAGACCAGGACGGTTACGAGGGTAAAGGAAGTGTTGGAGGGATAAGTCCCATCTAGCCCAGAAAGGTAGTGATCGAGGAAAGGATCCAAATGTCCCAGGTTGCGAAGCAACCATTGAAATTGAGCATTTTGTGCCACTAGATGGTGAGCTTTGTTCTAAGCTGAAGTTTGGCTTTAGCCATTCCTTCTGGTGCACATCTAGTGGGTTGTCATACCCGCACAAAACAGGTGTCATATCCTTGTGGAAAGGGGTGGGGAGTGGTTCCAGGATGTTGAGTTCCACCTCTGTGATGGCTCCATACAAGTCTCTGACCGTATTAAACACACCAAACACCAACAATACATGCATTTTGACAGCTGTTACCTGTTCCGCACCAAAAAATCGCTTCCATACAGCCTGGCCACCTATGGACAACATGTTTGCAGTGATGAGAACTCTGTTGGCCGTTATGCTGAAGATCTCATGAGGACTCCCACAGACAGCCACTATTTTCCAAGTCTAATCCACAAACAGATTTTCTGTGTCGTATCCTCACTCATCCCTAATCCTCCCCCCACACCCAGGAACAAGCTACAAATGATCACCCCCCCTTGTCACCCCTGGCCTGGAACAATTGCGAAATATCTTTCGCCAAGGCTTTGATTATTTATCATCAATCATCATGCCCAAGAATCACGGACATCCTACCCAAGATCATAACTATCCATCCTAAAGTGATATTCCATCACCCATGCAACCTACACAATACCCTGGGTGCATCCATATGCGACTGCCACTCCCAACTCATTGCTACAGGCATCCAGTCCCTGTAGAAGACCCAGTTGCAAGACCTGTCCGTTCCACCCACCCAGAACTGTCTATTCCAGTCCTTTCACACACCTGTCCCATCCCATCACATGCGTGGTCACCTGTGAGAGTAGTCACGTCATATACCAACTCTGCGATAATCACTGCAAAGCTTTTCATGTTGGTATGCCAACCAACTGGCTGTCAACCAGAGTGAATGGCCAGTGCCGAACTTCGGCCAGGAACAGAATTGATAACGTAGTGGCTCAACATGCAGCTGAGCCAACATATATGATTTCAGTGGCTCTCTCCCTCTAAAAGCCCCTCCTGACACTACGCCCACCTCATCCTAGTCCACCTACTGAAATGCAATCCTGTCATTGTGTGTCCAGCCTGGATAATGTACGGAAAATGTTGTGTGTGTGTGTGTGTGTGTGTGTGTGTGTGTGTGTGTGTGTGTGTATGTTTTATTACTCCTATCAGAATTTTACATCTCTCCTTTTTCTGCCCCATGTGTAATGATAATTTATGCATCATCCACAGAGCTATCCATTGTTCTTAGCACTATTTCTTCCATATTTTTCACACCATAAACTCATACTTTGTTATCCAGTTCCATTTACAGCCATCTGACACCCTGATCCATTTCCTGCAACATTTCACGTTTTCCTTGCATCATTTCAACCCAAATTAATCCCTATTCCATCAGTTCGAGGACCTTTCCTCTCCATAGTTAAAACCCAGTCCCACGTCCTGTTCCTTAAGTACTGTCTAACTGTGGAGTCGTCGTCGTCCCCCCCCCCTCCCCCCCATCCCAAAAACAGTTTTAAAAAAAAATCCCTTTTCTGGATACCGCTTCTCCTTCCACGACGACCTTCATCTTTTCAGATTCTGCCAGTCCCTATCCCTCAGAAACCTCATACTACAGAAATTAGGGTGTATATGACCCAGGAGATCTGGGATAAACCCTGTAATTTTTTCATCCGGGAGAAAACCGTGAAAAAACCAGGAATTTTTTAGAATTCTGGGAATTTTTCATTGTTTTAATTTTCTGTTAAAATTTTGTAATTTTGACTGGTAAGAACCAATACTCTAACAAAGGATATTACTGATTCCCACTACTGCAGAATAATACTTCAAGAATAAAACATAAACGAGAGAAAAAAACAAAAATAACTTAAATTACAAAGGAATGTGCCATATACAATGACGACACACAGTGCTCATGCAAATGTCTGCCAACAGCAAAATGTGTCTAAGGCTTTAGAAAGACTATGCAATGCTTCATAACAACAAACTGCCTCCGGTGAGTGTGAAGTCACAACTATTTACATTAGATTTGTTTTAGCAGTTATGAGCGAGCTCTTGCGCTTGTGCAGTTGAGTCACGTTTGAGTAGTAGATTCTCCCGCTTCTGGCTACAGGAATGTGGCTGTTGACTGTGCAAGCAGTCACAGCAAGCCGCTAAATGCTACTGGGAAAAGGGGGCACCAAATTCATATTCTTGGGGGGGGACTTTGTTTCATGAAGCACCTAGCATCCAATGCACGTTGGTCTGTCAATTATTCATATGATTTTGAAACACATCTCTGTTGGTTTTTGAACATTCTTGAGCACATTTTAAGTTGATTTACGAATGAATCATAAGTTGATTTTTGAATGCGTGCTTAGTGTACTTGATGTCTCTGTCAGGAGAATCTTTATTGCATCTAGAAATAAACTTTCCGCAGACAAAAGGGGACGGGACTATACGAGCTGAGCGGAGTCAAGCCGAATGGATGAATGCCAATTGCTGTCTGATTATGTGGTTGATTGGGTATGCAAATGATCAGCATTGTTGTAATTACTAGTGAAATCCATAGATTCAGACTACCAGAAAGGAAATAAACGATTAACAGGAATAACAGGTGAGAAAGATTACATATAATCTTCTCGGTGTACCCAAGCAAATGAAATTTTGACAGAAAATTTTTGGCCAGATCGCTACACTAATAAGGATCAGTTGTACAGTCCCCGGCTAGCAGCTGCTGAAGTTGTATTCTGGAAGTAACGTGGAAAATGTGTTGTATGAACATGTAACAACGCCTAACCGGAGAATAATCGTGAGATAACTAAACCTGTGGTTCTGGCAGGGTTAGTGAAGTTGATCGGCGAAAAATTTTGACAATGGCAGGGACAGCTACAGAATTGGTGATAACAAGATTGTTTGTTAGAATGAGGAAGGAGAAGAAATGGGGACATCACACGAATTATGGAAGAATAAGACGATTCAAAATTTATATCAAAATTTCGTAGTACTACTTTTCGATCTCATACTTGAGAAACTGGTGCATATGAACAAAATGTGAAACTATTTCCTAACATAAAGCTTTTAGCTTGTAGTAGGCCTAATAAGCGCATTTGATGTTGGTACTTCGTGAATTATTTTCTGTCGTGTTATAAAAATGACCATTTGTGCGAAAAGAGTCTAATTTATTTGGTGTGTGTTATAAAATTACTGCAATATTAGAAAGGCCTATTTTGTTTTATCTAGCAGATAGTGACAAAATAGACGTAATCTGATCGAGAAACCACAGCAGTCTTGAGTATTATTTGTATTAACAGGTTTTTCAGTATTAGATAACGACATTTTGATTTTTCATGTAGTAAAATGTTTGCCGAATTCTGATGAGGTAATAGATTCTTTCGCAGAAAGGAAAGCACCCAGTGTAAAGCTTTAGCAAGATTAGAGAGAAAAAAATGCTAGAAGCTAAGGATTGAAGAAATGTGTACTTACTTGCTTGTCTCTCTATTCGTTTTATGTATCGTATATTTGATACAAAACAGCAACTTATTAACTATATATTTGATACAAAACAGCAACTTATTAACTAATTGTTCTCCCGATGACATATCATCCTATCCGCGATTAACTGTGAGATTATTTTTTAAGGAGGGGCAGGCTGTCAAACCGGCCGACTGGGAGCAGGAGAGGCACCACAGGACATTTCAATTTCTACTGTCCTGAATATAGTTTGATGCCATCCATTACAAAATATACACGTTTCAATTCCACAGTGAACATATTTTTGAAAATTCGATATTTTTTAGCATTGACTCGGTTAGCAAATATCGTAGATCAGGGGCTGATGTGCAGAGCAGTCTGAGGTATAGTGGGGAGTCTCCACGTGACCCGTGTTTACATTTAGTGATTTTGCTGTTTACCCTTCGTTTACTCTCACATCAAATGAAAACAAAACGGATATCTGTGACTTGGAGCTATCAAGTGAATTAAAATACATTCACGTAATTATGGAAGGCTAAAATATATTTTTAGTTTCAGATTTTATTTTATTTCCACCTTTCTGACAGTCAAGCATTAATCACCTTGCAGAACAATGAAGTTATTTTTGTCTGTTTGCTAAAGAACTTTGACTTTTATTAACTTTTTCCTCAGAAGGAGTCAATGTATTTGAAACGAAATGTTTAATTCCTCAGTACTGGCTAGTTTCAACTGTTCGCTGCATTTCAAGTGCATGTTTTCATCTTCTAGCACATATGGCATTATGCCATAATAGAGAACCAAACATGATACGAGGTGCATTCAAGTTCTAAGGCCTCTGATTTTTTTTCTAATTAACTACTCACCCGAAATCGATGAAACTGGCGTTACTTCTCAATGTAATCGCCCTGCAGACGTACACATTTTTCACAATGCTGACGCCATGATTCCATGGCAGCGGCGAAGGCTTCTTTAAGGGTCTGTTTTGACCACTGGAAATTCGCTGAGGCAACAGCAGCACAGCTGGTGGATGTGCAGCCACGGAAAGTGTCTTTCATTGTTGGAAAAAGCCAAAAGTCACTAGGAGCCAGGTCAGGTGAGTAGGGAGCATGAGGAATCACTTCAAAGTTGTTATCACGAAGAAACTGTTGCGTAACGTTAGCTCGATGTGCGGGTGCGTTGTCTTGGTGAAACAGCACACGCGCAGCCCTTCCCGGACGTTTTTGTTGCAGTGCAGGAAGGAATTTGTTCTTCAAAACATTTTCGTAGGATGCACCTGTTACCGTAGTGCCCTTTGGAACGCAATGGGTAAGGATTACGCCCTCGTTGTCCCAGAACATGGACACCATCATTTTTTCAGCACTGGCGGTTACCCGAAATTTTTTTGGTGGCGGTGAATCTGTGTGCTTCCATTGAGCTGAGTGGCGCTTTGTTTCTGGATTGAAAAATGGCATCCACGTCTCATCCATTGTCACAACCGACGAAAAGAAAGTCCCATTCATGCTGTCGTTGCGCGTCAACATTGCTTGGCAACATGCCACACGAGCAGCCATGTGGTAATCCGTCAGCATTCGTGCCACCCACCTGGATGACACTTTTCGCTTTTTCAGGTCGTCATGCAGGATTGTGTGCACAGAACCCACAAAAATGCCAACTCTGGAGGCGATCTGTTCAACAGTCATTCGGCGTTCCCCCAAAACAATTCTCTACACTTCCTCGATCATGTCGTCAGACCGGCTTGTGCGAGCCCGAGGTTGTTTCGGTTTGTTGTCACACGATGTTCTGCCTTCATTAAACTGTCGCACCCACGAACGCACTTTCGACACATCCATAACTCCATCACCACGTCTCCTTCAACTGTCGATGAATTTCAATTGGTTTCACACCACGCAAATTCAGAAAACGAATGATTGCACGCTGTTCAAGTAAGGAAAAAGTCGCCATTTTAAGTATTTAAAACAGTTCTCATTCTCGCCGCTGGCGGTAAAATTCCATCTGCCGTACGGTGCTGCCGTCTCTGGGACGTATTGACAACGAACGCGGCCTCATTTTAAAACAATGCGCATGTTTCTATCTCTTTCCAGTCCAGAGAAAAAAAATCGGAGGCCTTAGAACTTGAATGCACCTTGTATAATACAGTACTGATGCTCCAAGAAAATTAACATTCTGAAAATCACACTGAAAAGCTTAATAACAGGTCAAGGTCTACTTCACTGGGAATCTGGACTTACAAATGTGCACTTTAAATGTGCACGTTTTAGTATGGTTCATGAAATTCGGATGCTCCGTTCAATGTTTTACATACACATATGTACATACAGGATTCCTACGACTTGGTAGCTGTGCTAGCATGGTGTAGCTTGTTATCTGCACTCTCTGGCAACTGCAGAAACGAACGTATTTCTAACAGGCACGGGAAAATATTGCAAATGGTGGTTTGAAAAGTGTTTCTTTCAAAGTAAATATCCTTTTAGATAAGTTGAACTATGTGCGAGAGTGTTCCATGGATTTCTTAAATCACAGAGCGTTTGACTCTCATTTAAAAGTCAACTCTTTGATGATGAGCCATTTAGAAGAATTTCGAACCCTGAAGATCAGACATTTATGTCATTATTAAAAATTTTACTGGTACATTTGTGTGATATATCTTAAAGTGTAACACCCGCAAAAAAGATCAACATTATATGCAAAGCTTAGCTTCTCTTGCACCTTATTAACCTTAGAGACCATTATTATATGTGAAAGCTTTGCTTTTCTTGTAGCAACATTATGTATATTAATTTAAACTATTAACTTTCCCTGTTTGTGTGTTTGTGCTACTTAACAGTAATGTTGCTGTTGGCTGACTACATCACGTGTCCTATGCTCTGAATATGCGGCATTTAATGGAATTCTAATGTATACTTTCATAATACGAAAATACGCAGTGTATATGTTGCTGTACATCAAAGATACTTCCAAAACCTGTCTTTTTCCCTGAGTTTTGTTTTCTAAAGTGCTGGGAAATTCTGTGCCCGTGTATAAAACCAAAACCATTCAAAGGACTGATAAGTTTTGCAGTTCTGAGGGAAAATGTACTGTCACTTAACAACAAAAAGTGTGTTTTCACCTGGGAGGAAGTGTGTTTTTAACCGAGAAATCCGGGAATTTTTTTTTCTTGTCCACATATACATCCTGAGAAACACATCTCCAGGGCATAGACATCCCTGAACCATCTGTGCTCCCTCTGCGATATATTGCTAATGTGAAATCCAAACTATATACAGCACATCTCCAAAATTGAAACATTTAATCTCCAACACCTGGAAGAACATTTCAGACATCACCTCCATAAATTGTCCAAACTGTTGACGTCCTACTCCAGGCCTGGAGCACCCATCACCATGCTTTCTACCTACGGTGAACCCCCATGTCAACCTCTCATAACAGTTTGCTAACTCTCTCCCAACACTCCACGAAATACAGAGCCCAAACTAACCCAAAACATTGTTGTTGACCTTTCCACCAAAAGCCTCAACCCCACAGAAAGTTCATTCCTATCCAAAGGCCTCACCTTCAACCTCAAGCTTAAGTTTAACTGTATTGAACTTATCAAAGACCTACTCATCTTCTCCCAATTCCTACAGTGGGAAGGTTTCTTTGTTACCAATCCCTCAAATCAAACTTGACCTAATCCCAACATAGAACTTTGCTTCTCCCACTTCATACCACCATCCAACTGCAACCCCTCCCCCTCCCTTCCACCCTCCTCTCGCACCTGACAAACCCTATGGAGATCATACTCCAGGAATTCTGTACCGCTAACTTGACCTCAGCACCATTCCCCAGGTTCCTTCCTAAGAACAATAAGCTCTCAGCAGAAGAAAGAACAGCCATTCACTACCTGTGGATAAAGACGGAAGGCTTCCACAAAACTGTCTTGACTCCTCCAGGTACGAGAGCTTGAACATAATCTCCTATCCCTACTGAAATCCTAGGCCCACCCCAAAACCTCTTTCCTGAGTCCGTCTCCCTTCTCAAAGATATGACACCTTGCACATCTACTTTCTACATGCTTCCCAGAATATAGGAACCAACAATCCTGGGCACCCCATTGAGTTGATTATTGTGGTCCTACACACCATCGAGTTGATTATTGTGCTCCTACTGAAGGAAATTCCACTCTCATTGACCAACACCTCCAACCTTTTGCCCTAAACTTAGCCTCGTACATCAGAGATACTAACTTCCTTCACCCTAGATCCGTGTGTGTTACTGTTTACGTAACCTCCATGTACACCAACATCTCTTATGTCCATGTCCTTGCCACTATTGCACAAGTCCTTCAGATTTCAAACCCACTACCTCATTCATCATACACCTTCTAACTATATCCTGGCACACAACTACTTCTCCTTAGAGGAGAAAACATGTAAACAAACCTGCAGCACAGCCATGGACACCAGTATTGCACCCTCCTATGTCGACCTTTGTATAGCCAGCCAAATCACCAAACCTGTTGTCTGGTTCAGTTTCATTGATAATGTCTTCATGATCTGGACTCTGGAATAAGACACTCAATCCTCATTCCTCAACAACAACACCACCACCACCACCATCCCTCCAGTCTGCTTCATCTGATCCTCCCCAGCCCAACATGCCACCTTCCTGGATTTTCTACTCCTCTGATGGCTCTATCCACACCACTGTCCACATTAAATCCACTAACCTCTAACATTAACTGTATTACGACAACTGTCATCCCATCCATTCGAAAAAATCACTCCCATACAGCCTGGCCACCTGTGCATGGTTTATCTTCAGTGACAAGAACTCTCTTGCCCAGTATGCTGATGGTTTCATCAGGTTCTTCACAGACAGACCTACCAACCCCCTCCCCCTGCCTGCCACTCCACCTCATCACCAAACCTAGTTTGTAAACACATTTCTCAAGTCATATTCTCACATACCCCTAATTCTCCCACCACTCTCAAGGTTCCAACTACAAAGGACTGCCCCCGTCGTCAGCCAGTGTCACCTGGATTTGAACAGCTGAACCATATCCTTTGCCAGGGCTTTGATTATCGATCATTATATGGGAAAAATAGGGACAGACTGCCCAAGATCCCTCCTAAAGTGCCATTCCATTGCCTGCCCAATCTAAATGACATCTTGGTCATCCCTATGCAATCCCTGTTCCTGTCCCATGTCATATACCAGATCTACTGTAATAGCTGCACAGTTGTTTATGTTGCTATGACAACCAATCAGTTGTCCATCAGAAAGAATTGCCACGACCAAACTGTGTCTAAGAACAGATGCCTAGCCTGCCCATCTGCCCCCTGTCACTTCTTCATTCGTAGCCCGGAAACCTGCTGCCTCCATCCAATCTGGTAGCTACCCATCCCAACTCCTATTCTCACCTCCCCTATCCACCCCTCTCAACAGAATCCCCACCCCGTCCTAGTCCACCTGCTGAAATTCAGTCCCAACAAGGTGTGCGCACGCGCACTGTAGCTTGACAAAGGATTTATTCCAAAAGCTAGCAAAAGTTTTCTCTCTTTTGTGTGTGTCTGTTGGCATCTCAAAGCTTCTGCTATTTGGTGACTGGTTTCCGTTCCTCCTAAGTTATTTGCATTGCACCAGAACTTTCCTACATGTTTATAATCATAGTACAAGACCACTGCTTTTTGTTTGGTTTTAATTTGTTTGCAATTATCTTGTTGTTGATATGGCACTGTCTCTTCCCTCAGAAAGAAAGATTGAAAATAATTTGTGTTACCACTATTTCATTTTGTTTTGGTCTTGTGAGGATCACATTAATTTGATAAGCTTCATTCCTTCTAGTCTTTATTCTTGTCCAGTATTCCTTCATTCTCATACATGGCAAATATCTTTGCTCTTACTGTCCAAGAGGTTTTTCTCCTTGGTCTAATTCTGTTCTGAAAACCTACGACAGCCAGAATTTTTTGTCACCCTGTCTCTCTTTTTCCTTTATTCTTATTTATTCCAAATCATTGTGTACCACTTGTATACATCATACTTTGGTTCTCTTGTTCACGTAGCTGATACCTATTGCCATGTTGAAACTTGTTTTGTTCCTGGACCACAATTGTTTCTATGATAGCGCAAGCTTTTAATGAAAAGTATGGAAACAAAATGCAAGAACTCTAATTCAGTAGGGGCCTGTATGATATTTCAATATCACTGGAGGCAGTAAAGAACAGATATTGTGCCCAAAAGAAAGGGGTGATTTTGGTGGCGGTAATTACACCAACAGCCTTCCTCTTCTCATCAAGCGTATTTAGTTTGCATTAAAAATGGCATCTCCTGTAACAATAAACAATTAGTAGGTCCATTTGAGTAACACACCATGCACAGTAATGTGTAAAATTAGTATTAATAATAATTTTGGAAAGAAACTTCAGATATTGATGATTCCATGCTTGGTGACAGTGTTGACTGTTGAGAACGTTATAGGAACATGAAAAGTGATGTCTAGCTTATTGGAGGAGCATTTGACATCACAACAAATAGTTTATTGCTCATAAGGAAATATTTTAAGAAGTATAAGTATGTGAAGATTGAACAGTCTTCTTCACATGATAACATTTTAAAGTAGTGATGTGATTTATTAATAATGATTTGGTTGGTTGTCTTTTTTTTTCGTCTTGTCATATTTTGACTTCAATAAGAAGAAATAAATAGCGTTTTGTCGGGGGGGGGGGGGGGGGGGGGGGACAAATGTCAAGTCACGGACATGGAAAAACATCAGGAAGAGCTTCCAACCTGAGCAAGATGATTTAATAATGCTACTATGGAAAATACATTTGAAACAGGAATATTGCATTGAAAAAGCTTCACCACTGGTTGTGTTAGAAATAATGTGGAGCTGATGAACCTTTGCATATGAACCTGTAAATAATTTGGTACTTTAAAAGTGCCCAACACACACAAGAAATACTGCAAAATATTAAAGACTGTAATACGGACATCAAAGCAAATATATTACAAGGAAAAGATAGTCATATCAGATAACAAAATAAAGACAATACGGGACATAGTGAAGGAGGTGACTGGTAGAACCAGACATGAAGAGGAACAAATAGCATTAAGAGTAAATGATACATTGGTGACAGATGTGTACAGTGTTGCAGAGCTTTTTAACAAACATTTTATAACTGTTACTGAAAAGATGGGGTTGTCAGGTTCGGTAGATGCTGCTATGGAATACCTCAGACCAAACATTTCAAGTAACTTCCATAATATGAATTTGACCCTCACTACCCCAACCGAAATAATGTCCATCATAAAATCTTTAAAATCAAAAACATCTAGTGGGTGTGATGAAATATCAACAAAGTTAATTAAAGAATGTGATTCTGAGCTAAGTAACATATTAAGCTATCTGTGTAACCAGTCGTTTATCAGCGGAATATTTCCTGAATGGTTGAAATAAGCTGAAGTTAAGCCACTGTTTAAGAAGGTAGGTAAAGAGATAGCATCAAATTTCCGTCCAATTTCACTGTTGCCAGCATTCTCAAAAATTTTAGAAAAAGTAATGTACAGTCGGCTTTATAACCATCTTATCTCAAATAACAAACTGTCAAAGTCACAGTTTGGATATCTAAAAAGTTCTGATATTGAGAAGGCTATCTACACTTACAGTGAAAATGTGCTTAATTCATTAGACAAAAAATTGCAGGCAACTGGTATATTTTGTGATCTGTCAAAGGCATTTGATTGTGTAAATCACAATATCCTATTAAGTAAATTAGAATATTATAGTGTAACAGGAAATGCTGCAAAATGGTTCAAATCTTGTATCTCTGGCAGGAAACAAAGGGTGTTATTAGGAAAGAGACATGTATCAAGCTATCAGGCATCATCCAACTGGGAACTGATTACATGTGGGGGTCCCACAAGGTTCCATTTTGGGGCCCCTCACTTTTTCTTGTGTATATCAATGACCTTTCATCAGTAACATTACCAGATGCCAAGTTCGTTTTGTTTGCCGATGATACAAACATTGCAATAAATAACAAAACAAGTGTAGTCTTAGAAAGATCAGCTAATAAAATATTTGTGGACATTAATCACTGGTTCCTAGCCAATTATTTGTCACTTAACTTTGAAAAAACACACTACATACAGTTCAGAACTTGTAAGGGGTGTCCCACAAGTATACGTCTAACATTCGATGACAAGAAGATAGAAGAAGTGGGCAGTGCTAAATTCTTGGAATTACAGCTAGATAATAAATTCAACTGGGAGGAGCACACCACAGAAGTGCTGAAGCGTCTTAACAAATCTCTGTTTGCAATGCGAATTTTTTCAGACGTAGGGGATATATAAATGAAAAGGCTGACATACTATGCTTACTTTCATTCCATGTCATTTGGGATTATTTTTTGGGGTAATTCATCAAGCCAAGCTTAAGTTTTCCGGGCACAAAAACGTGCAGTAAGAGTTATATGTGGTGTGAACTCGAGAACATCCTGCAGAAGCCCATTTAAAATATATCACTTTTTAAACCAACAGCTCAATTCATGGAATCAATATTAGAAATAAGAATAATCTTCACAAGGATTTAAAGTCACTTAGTCTTGTACAAAAAGGTGTGCATTATTCAGGAATACACATTTTCAATAACTTGCCAGCAGCCATAAAAAGCTTAACAACCAATGAAATTCACTTTAAGAGAAGCCTAAAGGATTTATTGGTGGCCAACTCCTTCTACTCCATTGATGAATTCCTCAGTAAAACCAACTGATTTGTGTATGTATATATATATATATATATATATATATATATATATATATATATATATATATAGTAAAACCAACTGATTTGTGTATATATATATATATATATATATATATATATATATATATATAGAGGGAAACATTCCACGTGGGAAAAATTATATATAAAAACAAAGATGAGGTGACTTACCGCACGAAAGCACTGGCAGGTCGATAAACACACAAACAAACACAAACATACACACAAAATTCAAGCTTTCGCAACAAACTGTTGCCTCATCAGGAAAGAGGGAAGGAGAGGGAAAGACGAAAGGAAGTGGGTTCCCCCTAAGGTAAGTCTTTCCGCTCCCGGGATTGGAATGACTCCTTACCCTTTCCCTTAAAACCCACTTCCTTTCGTCTTTCCCTCTCCTTCCCTCTTTCCTGATGAGGCAACAGTTTGCTGCGAAAGCTTGAATTTTGTGTGTATGTTTGTGTTTGTTTGTGTGTTTATCGACCTGCCAGCGCTTTCGTTCGGTAAGTCACCTCATCTTTGTTTATATATATATATATATATACATATACACAAATCAGTTGGTTTTACTGAGGAATTTATTGGTGGCCAACTCCTTCTACTCCATTGATGAATTCCTCAGTAAAACCAACTGATTTGTATATATATATATATATATATAGAGAGAGAGAGAGAGAGAGAGAGAGAGAGAGAGAGAGAGAGAGAGAGGGAATCATTCCATGTAGGAAAAATATATCTAAAAACAAAGATGATGTGACTTACCAAATGAAAGTGCTGGCAGGTCGACAGACACACAAACAAACACAAACATACACACAAAATTCAAGCTTTCGCAACAAACTGTTGCCTCATCAGGAAAGAGGGAAGGAGAGGGAAAGACGAAAGGATGTGGGTTTTAAGGGAGAGGGTAAGGAGTCATTCCAATCCCGGGAGCGGAAAGACTTACCTTAGGGGGAAAAAAGGACGGGTATACACTCGCGCGCGCTCGCGCACGCACACACACACACACACACACACACACACACATCCATCCACACACACATCCATCCACACACATATACAGACATATATATATATATATATATATATATATAATAGAGGGAAACATTCCACGTGGGAAAAATTATATATAAAAACAAAGATGAGGTGACTTACCAAACGAAAGCGCTGGCAGGTCGATAGACACACAAACATACACACAAAATTCAAACTTTCGCAACAAACTGTTGCGTCATCAGGAAAGAGGGAAGGAGAGGGGAAGACGAAAGGAAGTGGGTTTTAAGGGAGAGGGTAAGGAGTCATTCCAATCCCGGGAGCGGAAAGACTTACCTTAGGGGGAAAAATGGTATATGTGTGGATGGATATGTGTGTGTGTGCGAGTGTATACCTGTCCTTTTTTCCCCCTAAGGTAAGTCTTTCCGCTCCCGGGATTGGAATGACTCCTTACCCTCTCCCTTAAAACCCACATCCTTTCGTCTTTCCCTCTCCTTCACTCTTTCTTGATGAGGCAACAGTTTGTTGCGAAAGCGTGAATTTTGTGTGTATATTTGTGTTTGTTTGTGTGTCTGTCGACCTGCCAGCACTTTCATTTGGTAAGTCACATCATCTTTGTTTTTAGATATATATTTCCTACGTGGAATGTTTCCCTCTATTGTGCAGGAATGTGTTCATTGTAAATAAGTATTATAGTAGTTGTATTACATGTTTATTACCTTATAAATAAATAAAAAATAAATAAATAAGCTTTTTAATTTTAAATTCAGTGCATTAGTATTTGTAAAATGACTCTTTCATATAGTGTTCATTAAAAATTGACGATCATTCCACTTGGGACCTGTGGAATGGTACATTAGCTTATTTGTTTTAGTTTTAAATATTTGTCATGTATTGTTGTTTTTCTGACATGTTCCACATCCTGGAGGACCTCCTCACTACAGATCAATTGGAATGAAAGTAAATCTAATCTAATCTAATCACACAAGTTTGATCTAATTTTTAAGCATTTCATACGAATTTCTGTGTTAGTGTACTGTGTTATGTCCTAACTGCTCAGTGAAAAGGTCTTCTTTCTCGATAAATAATATCACATCATGTTTCAGATGAAATCATGGCAGTCATTAAACTGGATAATCAAACAGTTGCTCAAACCAATTGGCGTCCTTGTTCACAACAAGCATGGGATCAGAGGTATGTTAAGTATTTTAAAATAAATGGTAATAAGTGGAATGTTATATCTGTGTTATATCTTTCGACTTAACTAAAAAACGCAAAATGCCATGCCTGTCCTAACAATTGCACTCAGTTGATATTGTCAAATATGTTACTTCTTGCTTTACCATTCCCTGATTCTAAACTTGTGTGATAATGTAAGTTGCCTTATTGCAAGCTGAGTTGGCTAAAAAATGTATGTTTTTAGTTACACCTATGTTAAAACATCACAGTTGTATGTAATTGTTTTATTGATCATTATTGCAAGTTGTCTGTTACGTTGTTGAAGTATCGGTAGATACATGCTATAGAATATCTTTCACTCGCTTCTTTTTTTCTACTTTGGTGACTATTTTCAACAAGCTTATGAAAAATCATGCAAAATAATTTAGTAAATAAAAAAAAACCATATATATTTGACAAACTTTCACTGCAGTGTAAAAAAATAGTTTGATATTTAAATTCCCCCCCCCCCCCCCCCTCCAATGACCCATGGACCTTGCTGTTGGTGGGGAGGCTCGCATGCCTCAGCTAAACAGTTAGCTGTACCATAGGTGCAATCACAACTGAGTGGTATCTGTTGAGAGGCCAGACAAATATGTGGTTCCTGAAGAGGGGCAGCAGCCTTTTCAGTAGTTGCAGAGGCAACAGTCTGGGGGGTTGACTGATGTGGCCTTGTAACATCAACCAAAACGGCCTTGCTGTACTGGTACTGTGAATGGCTGAAAGCAAGGGGAAACTACAGCCGTAATTTTTCCCGAGGGCATACAGCTTTACTGTATGGTTCAAAGATGATTGCATCCTCTTGGGTAAAATATTCCAGAGTTAAAATAGTCTCCCATTCGGATCTCCGTGCGGGGACCACTCAGGAGGGTTTTGTTATCGGGAGAAACAAAACTGGCATTCTAAGGATTGGAGTGTGGAATGTTGGATCCTTTAATGGTGCAGGTAGGTTAAAAAATTTAAAAAGGTAAATGTATATGTTAAAGTTAGATGTAGAGGGAATTAGTGATGTTTTGTGGCAGGTGGAACAAGACTTCTGGTCAGGTGAATACAGAGTTATAAATACAAAATCAAATAACGGTAAATGCAGGATTAGGTTTAATAATGAATAAAAAAAATAGGGATGCAGTAACCTACCGTGAACAGCATATTGAGCGCAGTATTATAGCCAAGATAGACAATGGAGCCCACGCCCACCACAGCAGTACAAGATTATAAACCAACTAGCTCTGCAGATGTTGAAGAAATTGAAGAAATGTGTGATGCGGTAAAAGAAATTTTAAATAGAATTTGATAGTAGAAAAAGGAAGAGAAGGAAAAATACTAGTTAAATATGTACTGGGGGTAAGGAATGAAAGAGGATGCTGCCTGGTAGAATTTTGCACAGAGCATAACTTTATCATGGCTAACACTTGGTTTAAGAATAACCAAAGAAGATTGTATTTGTGGAGGTGGCCTGGAGACACTGTAAAGTTTCAGATAGATTATATAACTGTAAGACATTTCCAGGGCCAGATGTGGACTCTGGCCATAATTTATTGGTTATGAACTGTAGATTAAAACTAAAGAAATTGCAAAAAGGTAGTCATTTAAGGAGGTGGGACCTGGATAAACTGAAAGAACTAGAGGTTGTAGAGAGTTTCAGGGAGAACATTGGGGACTGGTTGACAAGAACAGGGGAAAGAAATACAGTAGAAGAAGAATGGATAGCTTTGAGAGATGAAGTAGTGAAGGCAGCAGAGGATGAAGTAGGTACAAAGATGAGGGCTAGTAGAAATCCTTGGGTAACAGAAGGGAGATCGAATTTAATTGATGAAAGGAGAAAATATAAAAATGCAGTAAATGAAGCAGACGAAAAGGAATACAAATGTCTCAAAATGGGATCAACAGGAAATGCAAAATGGCTAAGCAGGGATAGGTAGAGGACGAATGTAAGGATATAGAAGCTTATATCACCAGGGCAAGACAGACACTGCCAACAGGAAAATTAAAGAGACCTTTGAAGAAAAGAATGAATATCAAGAGCTCAGATGGAAAACCAGTCCTAAGCAAAGAAGGGAAAGCAGAAAGGTGGAAGGAGTCTGTAGAGGGTATATACAAGGGCCATGTACTTGAGGACAATATTATGGGAATTGAAGAGGATGGAGATGAAGGTGAAATGACAGACATGATACTGTGTGGAGAAGCACTGAAAGACCGAAGTCAAAACAAGGCCCCAGGAGTAGACAATATTCCATTAGAACTACTGGTAGCCTTGGGAGAGTCAGCCATGACAAAACTCTTTCATCTGGTGAGCAAGATGTATGAGACAGGCGAAATTCTTTGAGACTTCAAGAAGAATGTACTAATTCCAATCCCTAAGAAAGCACGTGTTGAATGCTGGCCGTGGTGGCCAAGCGATTCTAGGCACTTCAGTCCGGAACTGCGCGACTGCTATGCTCGCGGGTTCGAATCCTGCCTCGGGCATGGATGTGTGTAATGTCCTTAGGTTAGTTAGGTTTAAGTAGTTCTAAGTTCTAGGGGACTGATGACCTCAGATGTTAAGTCCCATAGTGCTCAGAGCCATTCGAACCATTTGAAAGCAGGTGTGAAAATTACTGAACTATCAGTTTAATAAGTTACGGTTGCAAAATACTAACACAAATGCTTTAATGATGAATGGAAAAACTGGTAGAAGCTGACCTCGGCGAAGATCAGTTTGGATTCCATAGAAATATTGGAACATGCGACCCTACGACTTATCGTAGAAGATAGGTTAAGAAAAAGCAAACCTACATTTCTAGCATTTGTGGACTTAGAAAAAACTTCTGACAATGTTGACTGGAGTGCTCTCTTTCAAAGTTTGAAGATGGTAAGTGTAAAATGCAGGGAGTGAAAGGCTATTTACAATTTGTACAGAAACCAGATGGCAGTTATATGAGTCGAGGGGCATGAAAGGGAAGCAGTGATTGAGAAGGGAGTGAGACAGGGTTGTAGCTTATCCCCAATATTATTCAATCTGTGCATTTAACAAGCAATAAAGGAAACCAAAGAAAAATTTGGAGTAGGAATTAACATCCATGGAGAAGAAATAAAAAAGTTGAGGTTTGCTGACAACATTGTAATGCTGCCAGAGACAGCAAAGGATCTGAAAGAGCAGCTTAACGGAATGGGCAGTGTCTTGAAAGGATGATATAAGATGAACATCAACAAAAATAAAATGAGGTTAATGGAATGTAGTTGAATTAAATCAGGTGATGATGAGGAAATTGGATTAGGAAATGTGACACACAAAGTAGTAGAAGAGTTTTGCTATTTGGCGAGCAATGTAACTGATGAGAGTCGAAGTGCAGAGGATAAAAATGTCAACTGGCTATTGAAAAGAAAGAATTTCCCAAGAAGAGAAATTTGTTCACATTGGGTATAGATTTAAGTGACAGGAAGTCTTTCCTGAAAACATTTGTATGGGGTGTAGTCTTGTATGGAAGTGAAACATGGACAATAAACAGTATAGACAAGAGGAGAATAGAAATCTGGTGCTATAGAAGAATACTGAAGATCAATGGGCAGATCACATAACTAATGAGGAGGCACTGGATAGAATTGGGGAGAAGAGGTATTTGTGGCACATCTTAACTACTATAAGAAGGGATTGATTGGTTGGTAGGACATGTTCTGAAGTATCAATGGATCACCAATTTAGTATTGGAGGGAAGCGTGCAGGGTAAAAATGATTGAGGGAGACCAAGAGATGAATACACTAAGCAGATTCAGAAGGATGTAGGTTGTGGTCGTTATTCGGAGATGAGGCTTGTACAGGATAAAGTAACATGGAGAGCTGCATCATCCCAGTCTCTGGACTTAAGACCACAGCAACAGCAGCAACAATAACAACAGCAACAGTTAAAAAGTTACAGGAACATGTTGTGCATGAATCAGTAATCCAGATTGGCTGTACAGGCAAAATAATGTAGACATTCAAACGAGTTGAAGCTCAAATGAAGTTGATAGTTACACAGTTATTTGTCACATGAATAAAAAAGTCAAGTTATTGTTCTGCAGCAAGTATAGAGACACTGTTACATTCACAGGCTATTAAATACCCCACAAAACATACATAATAGTCTTTGAAATGGCTGTATGCACCCATAGGAAGCGGAATTATGATGCTGAAAATGAGACTCTGGTAAATCTAGATAGACAGCAAAATACTTCAGTTTCTAACCTTGTAAATACTAAGATGTTTGAACGCAGTTCAAATTTGCTGCAAAAGTGAGAGTAGAGTATTTGAGAGAGAGAGAATGTGTAGTCCAGACTAAATTTTGTCTATGATAAATAGTGTTTTTCTGCTCAAGTTTTCGACCCCCCACATCAGAATACATAACTTTTTTTGCATGTTTAGACAAGCGTAAGTGACTGAGACTCAATGCTAATAAGACAGCACTGACACTTTTCAGAAGCTGGGTCCTTCCAACAGCAGATGTATTGTGCAGGAAGTACAACTTACCGTTAGATAATTTATCATTCCCTAATGAGTTTACTTTCGGTGCTGAATTCTGTTCACTTGAAGAAGGGTGCACGTAGCCTCCAGTGACAAAAAGATCTGTTGATTTGAGTATCTCATTATGTGCCTCTTTGATTAAAGTAGAGCTCTGATTGACCCAGTCAGCATCAAAATAAAGTTAAACAAAATTAACAAATGAAAAAAAAAAAAAAAAAAAAAAAAAAATCCAGCAAATGTAACTGTCTACTTACAGCTTGGTATATAGGCATATTCTGTCCTGTAAAATGGTAGGTTCTTGGCAGCATCTGGGTGGGCTGCCTAAACTCTCACCATGCAGTTAACTAATTTTTGCAGTCCTGAAGATCAGTGTTTGTGGCTGTCAGTGATCTCTCTCTCTCTCTCTCTCTCTCTCTCTCTCTCTCTATCTCTCTCTCTCTCTCTCACACACACACACACACACACACACATGATAAAAAGCAATGTTACGCTGGTAATGTGAATAACTGAAAGCAGTCAGAAACTAAAGCTGTTATTTTCCAAGGGCATGCTGCAATACTTTAAGGTTAGATGATGGTGGCATCCTTTTGGGTAAAATACACTCATCAAAAAAAGTTTTGCATCACCTCGGTTCCAAGAGTTTCAGAACCTGTACAGAAAATTGGAATAGACATCAACATAAACATCATTTCCACTGTTTTTATTGCTCATGAAAACCACACATTGCGTGTTGTACTACCATACAGTGAGACCTTCAGAGGTGGTGGTCCATATTGCTGTACACACCGGTACCTCTAATACCCAGTAGCACGTCCTCTTGCATTGACACATGCTTGTGTTTGTCATGGTACACTATCCACAAGTTCATCAGGGCACTGTTGGTCCAGATTGTCCCACTCCTCAATGGCGATTCGGCGTAGATCCCTCAGAGTGGTTGGTGGGTCACGTCGTCTGTAAACGGCACTTTTCAATCTATACCAGGCACGTTTGATAGGGTTCATGTGTGGAGAACATGCTGGCCACTCTAGTCCTGAAGGAAGTCATTCACAAGACGTGCACAATGGGGGAGCGAATTGTTGTCCATGAAGATGAATGCCTCGCCAATATGCTGTCGATATGGTTGCACAGTCAGTCGGGGGATGGCATTTACATATTGTACAGCCATTATGGCGCCTTCCATGAAGGCATGAGAGGTAGTTAAAGAGTTTCAAAGAGAGCATTAAGCGATGACTGACTGAAACAGAAGTAAGTACAGCAATAGAAGATACAAAGGATAGCCTTGAAAGATGAAATAGGTAGACAGTAGAGGAACAAATACGCAAAAATATAAAATGAGTAGAAATCCTTTTAGTGCATGCTACATTGAATCTAATTAACTAATACAAAAATGAGGCAGATGAGGTGTGCAAAAGAGAATACAGACATCTAAAAATGGAGGTTGATGTGAAGTGCAAAATGGCAAAGCAGGAATGCCTTAACAAGAAACATGCATAACTAGGGAAAATATAGATGCTGCTCGTACAAAAATTAGGAGGACATTTCAAAAAAAAAGAGAAGCAGCTGTATCAATATCAAGAGCTCAGATGGCATGCTGGTACTGAGCAAAGAAGGGAAAGCTAAAAGATGGAAGGAGTATGTAGAAGGGGTGTACAAGGTAAATGAACTTGAAGATGATATTATAGAAATGGAAGAGGAAGTAGCTGAAGATGAATTGCCAGGTATGATCCTGCGAGAATAATTTGACAGAACTCTAAAGACATAGGTTGAAACAAGGCTTCTGGAATGGATTACATTCCCTTGCAACTGCTGAATCCTTTAGGGGGCCAGTTGTGACAAAATTAGTCCATGTGACACAAGATATACAAGACAGGTGAAATACGTTCAGACTTCAAGAAGAATGTAATAATTCCAATTCCAAACAAAGCAGGTGTGAGTATTACTGAACAGGTAGTTTAATAAGTAATGCTTGCAAAATACTGACACATATTATTTACACGAGAATGGAGAAACATTTAGAAGCTGAACTCAGGGAAGACTAAATTGTAGAGGAATGTAGAAACGTGCAAGATGATACTGACCCCAAGGATTGTCTTAGAAGATGGGTTAAAGAAAGGCAAACCTATGTTTGTAGCAGTTATAGAAATGGGAAAGCTTTTAACAGTGTTGACTGGAATGCAGTCTTTGAAATTCTGAAGATAGCAGGGATAAAATGCAAGGATCGAAAGATTGTTTACATCTTGTACAAAAACCAAACTACATCTATAAGAACTGAACAACATCAAAGGGAAACCATAATTGAGAATGGAGTGAGACAGATTTGTAACCTATCCCCGATGTTGTCCAATCTATATATTAAGCAAGCCACAAACTAAAAAAATTAACAGGAGGTGTGAAGATCTCCAAAGAACTGTCATCATTATGACTGCTGAATAGTAGTCTGGCGTACTGCTTAGTGATCAAAATTACTTATAATGCATAATTTGGTGTGGTAACTTACTTACATAGTGCCAATAGGACACACACACATATGTTGTGGTTGTCCTTTTTTCACCAGAAAAAAATGTTCAGTTCTGTTATTACCTCACTTAATGGGTTGACAATGTAGGGAAAGATAGATTCCTACTTACCGTAAAGAAGATGCATCAAGTTACAGGCAGGCATGATTAAAAGACACTCACATATAGCCCGAGATGCTGGAGTTGGCAGTCGTGTATGCGTGAGATGTGCTTGCTTGTGTTTATGTGTGAATGTTGCATGTATGTGTCTCTTTACTGACAAAAGCTGTGGCCAAAAGCTATATGTGAGTGTATTTTTCGTGCCTGCCTGTAACTTAATGCATTTTCTTTACGGTAAGTAGCAGTCTATCTTTTCCAATATTGTTGATATTCCTACCTGGAGTTTCCATTGTTTGATTCACTTAATAGGTTGAATATTTTATATTGACACAGATACTTACCAGATGAACATGAACTTCTATTGTATGTTAAACAAGTATTTTTGGGAACATGAATCACTTATTCGACGTAATCATGCGTGATGTGTATAGCTAATTTGTAACATGCTTATATCATGAATTACAGAAAAAGGAGTGTGTGAGGGGCAGAATAATTTAACTTTTTTTTAGTAATTATAAACTATCAAAGCAATGAAGCTTCTAATTACATTACATCTTATTTTATTTAACTAAGTGTATGTAGATTTTGAGTCTCAAAATATTAATTAAATTAAGATCATTATTATGAATTCAGGAATGTTTCTAGGAAAAATGATCATGTTGCATAGAGAAATTATTGTCATTCGTGAGTCATTTTTAGTGCAACTGTTTATTCTTCAAAAGAGTATGATCTAGTTAATATATGTATTTTTAAGAAGCTGTTAATTATCGGAACACGAGAACAATTTGCCTCACTATGAACACTAGCCCCTATTTCAGCTATTGCTGCAATCATATGCACTTCCATCTGGGCGTAAGTGATGTCTTTGAGAAGAATTTTTCCATCGTGTGAAAGTTTTGCTACTTTATTTTGTTTTTAATGTGTTCTGTTATTAATTTTGAAGCCTATGTTGGTCCCTTCATGAAGAACTGTTTGAAAATGCAAGCAAACTTGAAATTTATATCAGAACAGTAATTGCAACCACCATTTTTACTGAACCGCATATGACAGCTGTAACTCATCCACAAGTGCCAAGAATGTGCAGTTGATGGCAGACGTTATTTTTGACTCCAGCTTCTATAAAAATTGGTACAGATTACGAGATGAGTATAATTATGTGAACACAGTGTTGGAATAGTGTTGTAATCTGTCTTCTGTGGTAACACATTTGACCATTAGGAAGTCGAATTGCTGAGGCTTGTGTTGATAGGTCACACTTGCAGTTCCCATTTCAAGTATGCATGTGGCTGCTTGTTTTGCATGCGAATGTGCGTGCGTGCTTACACGCGCGCGTGCCCACACACACACACACACACACACACACACACACACACACACACATACTGAAGATGCCATTCATTAGAAGCATGGGATTTATCTGCTTATTACAAATGTTAGCGCTGAATAGGGGATCATGGAGGAATTTTATAAGGGGGCTATGCTCCAGACTGAACACTGAAAGGCATAATCAGTCTTAAATGATGATGATGATGATGGTGATTACAAATGCGAAATAACACGGATTGCTGCATCTGTTTGACATAATTAATTATGAGAGATACAGTTTTTTACACATTTTGGCTCTTTACTGTCGAGTTTGGTTTTCACTATGTGGAAGATAATATTGAACGTAAGGCCTTTTTAAATATCACAGCGAATTATTTTTCCAGAATTGATCCTTCATTATGTTGTGACGTGAGACACTAGTGATCAGTTTCCGATATACTGTTCTTCCAAACATTCGTTTTTCTATTTTAAGTCTGGTTTAAATTACTTTACTATTATTATTATTATTATTATTATTTGTTACATTATTATTGTTGTTATTATTATTATTTGTATTATTGTTGTAGAGGGAACACTGTATTAGATAATGGCAAAATGTTTTAATTTCGTTATAATACAGATGAAAATAATGGTTGACAGACGTAAATGTGATAAGGAATTGTTTTAAAAAAGAAGAAAAGATGAAGGTATGAGCAAATGAGAAGTACATAAAAAAGAAGTAGTTATTTAAAGTTGTGTTTCTGGGTCTGAATTTTGTTATTTCTATTGTACGCACAATATTTCGATGACCAAACCAGCCATCATCTTCAGGTGCCACGAGTTTTGCTGACATGTGCTTGCTGTGTGGGCTCCAATCACAATGTGAGCTATTGTTGGTCTTGCACCATTGTTTATAGCTAAGTACGACTCCCGATGATGCCACTGTGCCCTTTGATGCTCTTTTGTTTTTCAGAGTGCACGCTTATATTCCATGAAGTGCAGATCCTCCCATCCAGCATTTCTCAGATCTGGTGAATATGATGGCCAATGACATCTTAATAAATTGAATAAAAGGGATTAGTGGGTATTGGTAACTGAACTCGACTATAAATAATCATGAAGGGGCAACAGTTGTTCACAGGCTTGTTGGAGTCCAAGCAGCAAGTACACTTAACAGCAAAACTCACAGCACCTGAAGATGATGGCTGGTTTATTCGTAGAAGTATTGTACATAAAATGGAAACAACAACTTGACAGAACTCTTGAAAGCATGCCATTAACCATGTTGAGAAAACTTAAAAGTAATTACTCCTTAACTTTTAAACTTTTGTTCTTGCTTGGAGCAGTGAAGTTGTTTTACAGTCTGATCCTACGCAGTATCTCTCTCTCTCTCTCTCTCTCTCTCTCTCTCTCTTTCTCTCTTTCCACCTACCTTCCTGATCCTGCAATAATACTGCCAGAAGTTCAATTGTACGTGTAAAACTTCCTCGCTGCTCTACATCAGAATGAAAGCTCTTTATTACATACTGTCCCTCACTCAACATTCTGTCTTAATGGTTACTTCTGTTGGAAAACAGTCCCCATAATTGAGAACTTTTAGTGTAATTTGTGATTTTGATCATTAGTTTTTTTTTCTTTTGTTTGTTTCACTATCTTCCATAGCAGACTGTTAAACCATGGATATTGAAGACAGTTTTGACTGCAGTGAAGGTGGGTAAAAAAAGAACAAAAGAAAAACCGTGGCATGTTGACATTTCCCAAAATGTCTTGAGAGTTGACATGTTATGTAACCCATACCAGTATTTAGCTCAAGGTTTGATTTATCATCATGTGGTATTGGGCTAACACCTATTGTTTGTATTTCCCATTAACCTTTCAGTTTCACAACCGGTTTCGTGTTTTAACTTGTGCACTTGTTAGGTAAAAAGAAAGGGCACTTCAGCAACAGATTGTAGGGACTTATATTTCTTCTTAGATTTGCTCTGTGGTGTCATCTGTTTAATTTGTATTTGTAAAATTGATATACTGATATACATATTTGATCTAACTACTAGTTGAGCACTATGATGTACCCTAGAATGTGTTATGAATACAACTGCCAATCTTTCTGCTTCTCTTTTCTATTTTATTATTGAAGGTCTTGTTGTTATCCTGTAAGTCTTGTTTATGCTGACTGTAAAATAAAATCATGCACACATGTTAGTTATTTGCATGCACCGTGAAACAGAATGAACAAACTGATTAGTCATCACCATTGTTTTGTAATGTTTATGATTCAGTTGTCCCTGGTCTTAAGAGTGTCAAACAGAAATTTAGGTGAGGAAGCATTTGTCTTCCTGCAGTCAGTTTGTATTCTATTTAGATTATGACTGCTTTCAGAAATATTGATCCAGTATTGAAATAGTTAATCGGGCAAATGTGGATACTTGATCATAGAAGGTACAGACTTTTTCTTATTCAGTATGAAACAGCAATGTCAGGATAATTAGAAGACTGAGAACTTTCATCAAAACATTTAAAATTAAATGGTAATTTTATACAGTGGGTGTGAGCTGCAACTATCACATTTGGAAAGATTCTTCTTTCATTTTGAAAGATGGTGAAAACTAAGCAATACAAGGAAATTTATATACACTGTTATTTTTGAATAATATATATGTTGCAATTTTTTTCCTCCTTTCAAAGAAACAACAGTTGTGACATACCATGAAAGCTGTTAGTGCTTTATTGATCATCATTGTTAGAGAGGTAGTGAAAACAGTTGTTCCTGGTATTGATGAGGTCACGCAACACTAATTCATATTGGATAAGATTGAGGAAAGAAATCAGGTGTTTGCCTTTCAAAGAAAGCATTCCAACAATCAACCCTGTGGCAATCATGGAAATAAATTAATTGACAAGATGGGAATTGAATTTGTATGCAGTAAGTCTATAATTAGTTGTACTTTTGCCCAAAATAGATTAATTTCAAGAGCTGTTAGTCACAGCCCACTTGTACTTCTGATAGTTTGTTCTTGATTCTGACACATTTTACGTTCATTGACCTCTGTGTAAAATGATGCATTAAATTCCTTGTCTTCTTATGTTTCTGTTGACCTTTATTTTGGATTTAATTGTGCTGCTCATTGTATACTTATGTAATATGTGAAGCCTGTGGATCTGTATGGGCTGTTAGGAAATAAAAATATTTATGATAAGAACTTCTCTTGCCCCCACACTTTCTGGTCTTTCTTCCCGTTGGTTGATAAAGAAATCTCTCCTTCCCACATCCTTTTCTGTATTTCTTAAAATTTCACTGTCAACCGACAATTGTTGCTTCAGGAAACTGAATGTTAATTTCTACTCCGTATTTACTTAAAACTCACTTACACCATGCTGCATCATTCCTGGTTCAAGATACGGAGTGTGTCTTCTTCCCACCAAATCTTTCTTTTGTATTTTGTCATTTTGTGTCTTCTCTTTCTACAGGGTTAGTAAATACCTTAAAAATACCAAAAAGTAGAAACCTTTGTGACTAACTTTTTATTTCTGTTTTTGTACACCCTGCTTGAATTCTTCATGCTAGCAGTTGCTAAGTACACTCTCTTCTCCTGTCTCATACAGTATTAAAATTATATTCCAGTGAAACTCATGTTCTGTTCTTCAGGGTGCCCATAGGGGAAAAAAAGGCCACGGTTAGAGTTCACAATATCATAGCGCATTTAATATCACAGGGAGACTGTTCTCAGAGCTTTTTGTGTATACAAGTGCATCAAGTCATTGGCACCAAGAGAAAGAGCACAAGAAAGCTTGGGATGAAGATGCCACATGAGACACACATTGAAAAGGAAGAGAAGAAAATCTACACCATGCCATTATACCAAAACATTTTCCTGTTATTACTGTTATTATTCATTTCCTATTCATTAAAAATATGATGTCTAGTGCATAAGTACGGGAAAAAGCTGATAAACAAGGAAACTGTGCATTTTAAGTGAGAATTTTGAGGTCTGTATAATGCTTATGTTCAAATTCCCCCCCCCCCCCCCCTTTTTTTTTTTTAATGTAGCAGACTATAGTGACATATGCTATCTTGCAGTCTCTTATGTCTCTGCACAACGCGTATGAATTATGGATTTTTGATTGCATGCACTTTTAAAGTGCAGTAGGATGATGTATTCTTAAAGTTTGTGGAATCAAGTTGTTCAGTTACTGTAAGTGTTGTTCAACCTCCACTGTGCATGTTAGACTAAAATTCGTTGTTTGTTATAACAGATTGCTGTCTGATATCATGAAAAAAAGTTGTCAGTGTGGTGTTAGGCTTGTAGCAGCCGTTTTGATGATAGTGTTGTGGGCTTCTTCCTAGTTTAGTCTTTACTTCAGGTTATAGTATACATTCAGTTGCAATTTTTAAAGTTTATCTAGAGCAATGCATGAAGGATCAAGGGTTTTTTCGGTGCCCCCCCCCCCCTCCCCCCCCCCCCCCCCCCCCCCCCCCGATGACATGAAGTAATAAGGAAATTATGAAAGAATTGTCTTCCTTCCTGTTGTAGGTAGATGATAGCTGTGATTATGAGAAGTGCTGTAAGACCATTGATCAGTTATATTCTTGCTTGTCAATAAGTGCTGTAGGAATCAGAAGTACTTTGATTGTTCAGTTCTCAGTGCAATGGCTCTCAGCTGAGTCCCATTGTAACAAAATATAATACGACATTGTAACAAAATATAATATGATGCACAAGTTCATATAAGCTCTAATTCTGTATCAAAAAAGGTAGCACAAAGTAAATAGTTTTTGGTGGAAGGAATGAATTTTGTTGGGGAATTATTTGAAGTTAAAAGTTTTCCATGCGATTCACTTACTGAATTTGTGTCCATTTCAATGTTCTGTATCAGGGCACCTTATTTGGTAAGAATAACGGAAGGGAAATGAATAAATAATATGAGAAATTTCCCTTTTTTCAATGAAAGTACAGGGTGTCTCACAAAAGACACTTGGGAGGAGTCTGCGGCTCGTGCAGCACGGCCACCGGCTGCCACCACCACTTACAATGGGCGCCAACTGAGCCTGACATGTAGACACTAATCTCCCAGTAGTCGGCTTCGTGTGTTTCCCCTAAGTTAAGCATAAACAGTGTTGCCATCTGATTTACTTAAGCTTACCTTTATTGACAATAGGTGTTCAAAATGATATCCCTCTGTGGCAAGAGTTGCCTGACATCTCCTGAACACAATAATGAACACTCAACAAATTTTGGCTGCCGAAATCTGTGAAATGAGTATCTGAACCATCTTCCAACTCCTTGAGCCTGTGGGGATTGGTTGCATACACCTTCTCTTTTAACATTCCCGAAAGATAAAAATCACATGGATTTAGATCTGGAGAACAAGGAGGCCAGTCAACTATCATCAAAAACACTTTGTATTGCTGTCTTTCAAATATTGGGGATGTTTGCTCGTGCATTGCCCTACATGAAAAGCTGTATATT